>NC_061839.1:4345569-4355569 GCF_019202785.1 Penaeus chinensis
TAATTGATTCAGTTAAAAACTTTTACATTCAATTACTTGGTCCTAATGTGTATACAGAAAAAAACAAAAACTAATATAGCCATACTCTTAGTACTTTTATCATCTTAAAAGTTCAAGACCTTATCTGATATTGACTGATAACTAAATACATATAAATGGTATATAAATACATTTACAATGATGGGAATACAAAGCAAATTTTGAAATTATATTTCTGTATAAATAAACACAACAACAAGCAAATGGCACATCAATCTGTTTGTGATAAGAGGCACTTTCCCTTTCCCATGATTCAATTTCCAGGGGAAACTTTCATTTATTCACAACGTCAAGACTCCGACCGTCAGTACACTGCACAGCTCAATGTAATTCTCACACACTAATCTCCTCGTTCTCTTCCAAAGTCCTTCGATCGTCCAGCGAAAAATTCGTAAATTCAACACCTCCTTCAACGAAACGTTCTCTCAATAACAATAACACAAATTCCCTCGCCTTGACCAACTCACCTGTCACCTAGCACGCACACACACACACACCTGTAGGCACAATGACTTACCTACACCGAATTCCCCGATCACTAGCACTTTGAACTGCAGCTCCCTCGGCACTGTGCTGTGTTCCACGGGGGCCACGGCAGTCATTTTCTCGGCTCAGGCAAGATTCTGCTTCTTCGGGACCCTCGCGAGGCGCTTCACTAACACGTTCCTGGAAGTCTTCCTGTCATGTGACGGGGCGGTGTTCGGACTCTCAGAGGCTGGACGACGCCCCGGCTCTGTTCTCAGGATTATCTACCTCATATGAACATGTAGATACGTTTTTGGAGAAAATGTTACATCTGAGTGGTATTCTGCTTGGTAACTCTCAGTCATAAAGGTTGGTATCCGGGCTCATGCGACATTTTATTAGTCGGAATGTAGGAATTCAAACATACATTCGGACAAGTCTTTGTTTACGGAGTGCTTACCTGTGCGCATGCGCCGTTGGAGAGATGCTAGCCTTGGTAATTAAACTATTTCATAGCGCTGCATCAAAATGGGAAGAATATATATATTCGTTTTATTTTTTGTGGCAACAGGATTTTGAGTTACTGAAGATGTGCAAACAATAAAACGGTTTGATGCGACTTGAGACCAGAGTAAAATATTCTGGTTATTGGGCGTCGCCCTTCATTCAGAACTGGCGGAACCCGATCCGGCTACCTGGTAATCTGATTTTATCGATATTTCTAAACGGTTCTCAAGTTAGCATTTTACCAATTGGCAAGAGACTAGGTTTCATGAGGTATATTATCATGATTACAATGTAGTTTCCATTAATATTAATTTATACGAATTGTCTTCACTCGTCAATAGCATTGGCCTTTCATGCCCTGATAACGTAATCTAATATGGGGATATATGTTACACATCTACTTGTCTTCTCTTGACGACGGAGGTTACGAAAGAAACTTGTAGTGGCGAAGCTACCTACTCTAACAAGATTATGAAGCATTATGATGTTAATAATACACGAGGTACGTTTATGCTACAATTATTAGTATGGATACAGTGCGGCCATACTATATCTTGACTATTTATTGTAGCATAAACGTACCTCGTGCGTTAATAAGACATTAATGCTTCATAATCTTGTTTGAATATATAGTTTCGCTTCTACTTCACACACACACACATACACACACATTTGTATATGTATGTGTGTACACACGCACACGCGCACACACGCGCACACACACACACACACACACACACACACACACACACACACACACACACACATGCACGCACGCGCACGCACACACACACAAACACACAGATACACATATACACGCGCGCGAGCGGGCGAGCGGGTGTGTGTGTGTGTGTGTGTGTGCGTACGTGTGTGTATGTATCTGTGCGCGCGTGTGTATGTGTGTACACACACACACACACGCACATACATATACATATACATACATATACATATAAATACACACATACATATATACATATACATACATATATGTATAAATGTAGAAAAGGTATGAATGAGAATGAATACTTTCAGATGCATTTGACCGCTTTCGATTATCTCTTCATCAGAAATACATATAATCGAAACCAATCAAATACATTTCTACATTTATCAATATGAATACGGTTCATATATAATTACACATGTATAGAGCATATATATACATACATATGTATATTGCATATATATACATACATATACACATATATATGTATAATGCATATATATACATGTGTATAATGCATATATATACATACAGTATGTATAATGCATATATATACATACATTTGTATAATGCATATACATACATACATACATACGTAAGTATGTACAGTATATATAGTATACAAACACACACACTCCTCTTTCTATTTATCTATCTATCTATCTATATATATCTGTATATGTACACGTGTGTGTGTGTGTGTGTGTGTGTGTGTGTGCTTGTGTATGTATGTATGTATGTATGTATGTATGTATGTAAGAATGGTAAAACACTCTTCCGTGTTGATATTATGTTAGAAAATCCCACAATGCAAAAAGAGATTTATTGAAAGTGAGACCACAATTTCGAATTCAACCTGGATTTCATCTTCAGACCTGAAGATGGAATCCAGGTGGATTTCGAATCTGTAGTCTCATTTTCAATAAATCTTATTTTTGCATTGTGTTTTTTCCAACAACTATGTATGTATGTATATATGTATGTACATATGTACGTACGTAAGCGTTTGTTACCGAGTGAGCGCGTCGAATATTAAACGCTTTGATTAACCCGATGTAGTAAAGTCAGGGAATTCCTGACAAGTTATAATAACGTGGAGAAACACACAAAACTTGCACTAAATTTCCCCGTCAACTCACAGTTTTGTATCAGGTTAAAGCTCTTACGAAGATACATACAAAATAGTTTAGGAGAAGGGGAGGAAGTGGGGAAAGAGGGGGAGATGATGATGATAGGAGAAAGAGCGGAGGAAGAGGAAGAGGGGGGGGGGAGTAGGGGGAGGAGGAGGAGGAAGAAAATGAGGAAGAGTTTTGTGAAATTTAATGCAAGAAATAAAATACGTCAAGATATGAAAGAACACTAATATATCTAACGAGACTGATGACATAACGGCCTGTTTTAGACTAACCCAGAAAGGAAAATTGGGAAATTGTCTTGCCTTTTCAGACCACTGCTCTTTTAATCAATTTTCCTCGAAGGGTATTTAGAGTAAGGGGTATTCTCATGGGTCTGAATAAAATAAAAGAAAATGGGGAAAGTACGTGGAGAGTTGAAACACACTCGACTCAGGTCTCAGGGTTATTTTCTGGCGAGGGATTAGGCTTAAGGAAATAGTTGGTGTTCGATTTCTGTTCCCAACCGAGGAATTCGATTTCTTATGCAGTGGTAGCCATTTTAATAAAGTTGATCTGCTATGTTATTTTCTTCATGTCATCCGCTCTCTCTGTATATTTTCCGTAATCCTTGTACTCTGTAATTAAGAATATCTATACTGTAGTCTTGGCCGGCACGTTGAATTTATTTGCAGTCCAACAGGTGTTAGTGTCCAGCAATACGGCAGGGTCCAGGAGATAGCTATCTTCCAGTTTGAATTTATTGGAGAATTGTGTACAAAAGAGTCAGTCTATGAAATGATGTGTGATTTCTGTCTGTCTGCCTGATGTGCCCCACGCAGGTGACGGCATTTACACACACATATAGACAAAGGGAGGAAGGTTGTATATAACAAGTAACGGAAGACAAATAGACTAGACGGTCTGAAGAATGGAACCCGACAGAGAAGCCTAGCCTGTTAGATTTCGCATCTAACGAGTGTCCAGTCGGAGACAGGTCGGATGCAGGACTTGTATGACTACGGCGGACACATGCGTGAAGATACGAGCGAAGCAACAGTGTCATGTGATACAGATATTATTAACTGAATAGAGAATACAAATGTTATAGAAAAATACAATTTAAAACCGGGCGACACAAGCCTTACACCGTCTATTGTGTTCCCGAGCTACATCAATTTCACATTACTAAAAATGTGTTTGGTATTCTATGTATTTGTTGTAATATTCTATGTGCTATACTAATCGGTACGATTCATATATATATATATATATATATATATATATATATATATATATATATATACATATTTTATCAAATACACATCTACACTTCTACATCTTCTATATATACATACATAAACATACATATATACGCATGTTCACTGGTTTGCCCGTTCATTCATCTTTTCCAATCTCACTAGACATACCATTGTTGTGTTGTCTTTCCCCTTCCGCAATAGTTGTGTTCCTTCTTCATTACAGGATATCATGTACTAAATACGTGATATATGGCTATCCTTAGATTACTGTACAATATGACATGACAATATGACACATTTTGGTTGTCTGTCATATACCCTATGGTCACCATTCACCATAATCTTAAGGGCTCTACAATCTGTCTACTTTCCATAGTACGCTTACCCTTACACAGCTGTTGATACATTTACAATACATTTACAGTGTCCAATAATTTAACCAAATCTTATACCACAAATCATGATGTGTAATATTGTCCACTGTTGAAATATGGAGTTCAATTACGTTCATTTTCCGTTACCGGGTATAACTCACTAGGCACACAGTAACACACTCACATGCCTATACACATACACACTAAAACCCACACACACAAGAGAATTTACCCTGCATCTGGTGCTGGGATGAACTGACGGCGTCGGAGAAGAGTTCTTAGAACTTTTACGAAGATTCGTTTCTTTTAGGCAGGCCTCAGTCTGACGCATTATACAACATGAAGCCATTCTGTTTCTTACACACACACACAAAACATATATATGTCTGTCTATCTGCCTCTCTCTCTCTCTCTCTCTCTCTCTATATATATATATATATATATATATATACACACACACACACACACACACACGCACACACACATATATATATATATATATATATATATATATATATATATATATATATATATATATGTGTGTGTGTGTGTGTGTGTGTGCGTGTGCGAGTAGATATATACATATCCATGTATAGATACAAACATGTATACACATACAACCATATATATATATATATATATATATATATATATATATATATGATATATATATACACAAACATAAATATATTTTGTATTATATATGCATATGCTCATTTCAACACACACACACAAACTTATCGAAGCAAATGTCTTTCTCGTATCTCGTTTTCTGAATTCAAGGGGGCCGAGGCAGTCTTGAAGTTGAAACGAGTGAAAACACCAAAGTACAACTGTTACTCCAGAGAATGCTGCTATGGTGCGGAAAGATACGTAAGAGGATTCTAGAAAAAAACTATTGCCTAGATTCTGGGGATTATACATTACTAGAAAAGGGAACATCAATTGAATATGAATCGGGAGTCTCGGAATGGTGAAACGATTTGCTTGTGGATCCGTCGTACCTGTCTCTGAACAGAAACGGACCAGATTGGAGTGATTTATAGAGATGTGAATAACACCGTTACATGTACTAAAACCTGGATTTTTCAGTGTAAATCTGAAATCAAGCGGCTTCCTGCTGAAAGGGGGTTTCCAGGACAAGATCCTCGTCTAAAAATCAAGAAGTCTAGGAGTGTGAAAAAAAGATGATGGTTTGCTCATTCCTTGACATGTATGATCACATCTATGCTCAACTGCAATATCATTCATTCTTCTAAATGGACTTCTTACAGATGCAAAGACAAAGATGCACAGGCAATCCTCACTTTGGCAGACCTGAGTTTTCCTTGTAGCTCCGAAATGGGAAGCATTTTTCTGTTGGTGCTTCAACCCCCTCTCCCTGGGGATCAAGCCCCGACGCCGGATAAGGACTCAGAATTCCTAAAATCATTAAATCTTCAAGCATGACTCTTATAAATCCTGAAGGAGCGTCGACTATTCGCCAGTCCTCATTTAAAAAGTCAACCCCTCTCGAGTATGCAATGTGGCTCTTCCATCAACAAGGCTATGCATGCAACACAATCACTTCACACCTGGCGGACACTCTGCGCTTTGCCTTCATTCTTACTTCGCCGACCTTCCCCTTGAAGATCGCTGTACTGCGTACTATCCATCTCGAGCCCATGGGTCCTCATATTTGAGCAACGAAAGAAGCACTGTTCCAGCGTGCTTTGTTCTTGCTGGCCCCGTCATCTGACCTAAGAGCGGCACTGTCTGCAGATTCGCCGCTCGTGCATTTTGGAGAAGGCGACGCCTACATGTCGCACCTCATCGCCGTTTTCTTGCGAAGACCAAGCGTGTGGGACAGCGAATGGGGACACGTGACACAAGTTCTAGAGAACCACTTCTCTAAACAAAAGGAAACATTGGTACAATATGAAATGTGAAAGAACCGAAATGAATTGATCCATTTCGATTATTAGTTTCGTCTGATAATCTTTACTATGTGTTGTGTTCACTTGTCTAGAATTTGATGTGACGGTGTCGACATGGCGCGTCGTCGAGTTACATCTAAAACTCTATCCTGTGGTCACTGACCTCTACGACATCTTGATCAAGGTCTAAATAAGTAGATGAAACCGGGAGTAGATGAAACTGAAACGACCGCTAGGAGCTGATTCCGAGCTGTTTTCAAAGCTCGGAACAGATGGAACTTCATAAAATGTTCGAATAGTCTTTCGGAGTTGATTTGGATAGGGCCTCGTATCATGCCAATATTAGCAATGATGACCTCATAGACCAATTGTAGCGTCACATTTACGCTTTAATCTGAGGGACTATCAAGAGCCGAACATCAAGCTCAGGTATTTCGAAGCCAACTGTGTCTCTGTGGTTTCAGTGACATCAGGCAACTGGATCCACCATCATCATCATTATGGAGCTAACGCCGGCAGGGTCGCATAGCCGCATCCACCCTCCGCTTCCACCTACGAGGATCCCTCATGGCGAGCCGCCAGGCAGGGGCCCAGCCCATCTCTAGTTCCTCACGACAGGTTTGATCGATTTGCCCAAGCCACGACCTTCTCGGTCGTCCCACAGGCCTCCTCCACCCAGGGTTGTCTCGGACAGAGACAACCTGATGGGCAGGATCATCCTGTGGGAGTCGAGCCAAGTGGCCATATAGCCTGAGTTGGCGATCACGGATTGTGCAAGTAACAGGTCCTGTACCGGGCTCACGGTGCAGCCGTTGGTTGGACACATGGTCCCGCCAACTGTACCCCATGATCCGGCGCAAGGATCTGTTACAAAAGGCATCAAGACGAGATTCCAGAGCACAAGATAGTGTCCAAGTTTCACTACCATAGAGTAAAACTGGCAGTATCAGGGCCTTGAAAACACGTAACTTGGTCCTTCTGCACAGGTACCGACATCTCCAAATACTCTTGTCGAGAGATTTCATGACCCCTGCTGCCAGGCCAATCCGTCTACTGACTTCTTGGTCTGACAGCCCAGAGTCGTGAAATGCACTACCGAGGTATATAAAGCTCTTTGTGACTTCGATGTTTTCCCCGCAAGCACGTATCGGCTGTACAGGGTCTCCTAGCAGGCCCCCAAAATCCTGGATCTTGGTCTTGGTCCAGGAGACCTCTAGCCCCAGGGGCTTCGCTTCATTGCTAAATGCATCAAGAGCCGCTACAAGGGTTTCCAGAGATTCAGAGAGTACGGCAACATCATCGGCAAAGTCAAGGTCTGTAACCTTGATATTGCCCAGAGTTGCTCCACAGTGACTTTGGACACCAAAGACAAGGCCAGAAGTGGGCACCCTAGATGCACGATGGAGGAAGATTATCAAGTAAATGTCATTCATATCTTTAAATCAATGTACTATATGAAAGACAAATAGCAAACTTGCATTGAAGTGCATGAATATCATGAGACAATGAAAACCCTTTGATACTTTGGCAACACCCTTCACAGGGTTTGGGAAGGGGGAGTGGTCGGTATAACTACTTCCCGTGAGTCATTTTCTAACAATCAATTATTTTCTAACAATCCATAGCTACTGTAAGAGATGCGAACCCCTTTTGCTCTGCTGGCAACAGCACGCAGACTGTAAGAAATAATTTGGCAGTTTAAGTGGATGCATAGCAGTGGTGTCGGCGAGTTGAGGGATGTTGGGCCCGAAAGATTTACGAGGTATACCTACTTGGAAATCCTGGACGAGATGTTTCTACCATTAGTGAGGGCCATGGTGTTTACTGAGCCAGAATGACAGTCCCATTCACACGATCAGGTAGATCTCTCAGCACTTATCCCTACCGTTTTCGTCGTCGTATCATACTGTCAGAAAGAGTAAAGACACATACATGCATGCATACATACACACATACATACATACATACATACATACATACATACATGCATGCATGCATGCATGCATGCATGCATGCATACATACATACATACATACATACATACATACATACATACACACACACACACACACACACACACACACACACACACACACACACACACACACACACACACACACACACACACACACATTATCATACAATGTTGTATCTGCGTATTTATTAGTGTATGAATCTGAACATATTAATTTATACGAAAGGCGATAGGATATTTCCCGTGTTCTCTTCTGTACATTATGTATTGGGATAAAATATATATAGGTCCGTATGCCGCACATAAACAAGTCCTGGCAGGTGTCAACAAGAACGAAACAAACCTGTCAACGGCGATCGCTGCGGCAAAGCGTTATTAGGTGCCAAGAGTTTTTATCACGGAGAACAAAAAATGAGGATAAGAATGTTTCTGAAATTATCTTAATAAGATTGGTTAAGTGAAGTACTCTTAGCTGATTTAGATGTAGTAAAGTTGTCGTACAATTCAGGACATTTATTTTAAGATAGTAACAGCGTTTCAGCATTTATTGTAGGGCAGTCAACTGGGTTTCAGCATTTGATTTAATATAATTAACAGGACTTCATTACATAACCTTTACATTTGATGCCAACTTTTTTTTCACGATAAACCTATGTAAATGTATCAAAAGGGCAGCTACTGCAGGCTTCTTCTAAACATATTAAGTATTAAGCATCACTTCACATCGGAGGCATAGTGTTGTCTTGAATAAATTCTCATCACTGGGACTCATGTTATGTAAGGTAAAGTTATGTCTGTTTTGTTCCATATCTATGTAGGTATGCTTATATGTACATCAGATTGTATTAAAGTTCATTTACTTCATATTAATAGGTCTCTTAGTATGTCTATATTTGCAGGTATAATTTGTTATTATTTAGAAAAGTTATAAATCTGGAATTATATGCTTACTTAATGTAATCAAGTAAATGTATAAAGCATTGTAACAAAAACTAAGTCAAATGGGACCCAAGTAAATGGTCCCATTTTATTGTATGGCAGTCAGGCTTTCATGGTAAAGAGTGTATAGAATAAATACCATGGTGTAATGTGAGACAGTTTTCCTCTTTGTAATTTCCAATGCATATTATAAATACAGAAGGTATATAACATTTTGTAAATAAAAGGTGATGTGTGGAATTGATATTTTTATTCCTGCAGCAAATATCACGGAGGCCAGCAACTGACATGCTGCGCAGAGAAATACGTATGAGACGCTATCGACAGTGGCTCTTGCTTAGCACTGAGCTTCAAGACCCAGGGGATCCTCTCTCTAAGTATACTAATGAAGAATTTAAGGACATATACAGGTACCGTAGAATTAAGATCTTTATACTGAATTACAGAAGATATTACCAGTATATCAGCAAACTGATTATTAACAATTTTCTCAGAATCATTTTATTAATGTATGTGGATAAACTCTCACAATGTGTTATGTTCTATGGTTCCAGATTCTCCAAAGAGTCCTTTTGTCATTTGTTAAACATGATTCAAGGAGACCTTGAACGTTCAGACAACCGTGGTAGGCCACTGCCAGCAGTCTATCAACTTTTAATTGCCCTTCACTTCTACTGCAGTGGC
>NC_061839.1:4363069-4370569 GCF_019202785.1 Penaeus chinensis
GAGAAATACAAATGTTACCAAAAAAACACGAACAGGCAACCAGTATAATATACTTGGTGGAGAAAAAATGAAAAAAAAACATTCTGTAGGATATCCCAGCGCCCTGGGTCAGTGCTGTAGCCCTAGCATATATTCTGTACAAAGAATTTTTACTGTATTACCCGTTTTCCTTGCCAATCTCTACCCCCTAATCACTTACTCTTTGCTGTTGTTGCGGGGCTTAGGAGACGGAAACTGAGGCGCCATGTATGGTCTTTTCTTCTCTCCCTTCCCCTTCTTCTGTCCACTTCCTAAGGTGTGAGAGCCGTGCCGAAAGGATGAAAGGCTGGCCTCCGGGCACGGTATTCCCTTGGTTAATTGTCTAGCCCTTACCTCTCATGGGGACCCTGAGGAGTAGAGCGTTTCCTCTCCCCAATTATTTCAGGCTCACCATGGCCAATAATGATGATGTTTTACCCTTATTAGGGGCATTACGGCTTCTCCCTTCATCAATTAGCCTATCTAAATTTGATTTCATTTGTTTTCCGATCTCTGCCTCTCCTTTGACCACGGCTCTGACTGATGCTAATACCCCCTCCTAAATGTCTGCGATCAACTCTATCCATTCTGAATCATCCACCCATAACTCATAACAACCTTGAGAATACACCCCTTCCTCTCCCCACATCCTCCATTCCATCTTCTACTGCAAAGTCTTCTTCATTGACTACCCCCTCCCCCCTTATTACTACTTTTCATCCTTATTGTCCTCCCAACAGTACTACCTATCACCATACCATCCCACCCCCTCCTTCTACTGCTTCCGCCTTTACAAATCTTTTAAATAACCTCTTTGGCTCAGACAAGAGGGATCAATTCTTTGTGATTCCCCCTACAGGCCCGTACTCTGACAATACTTTTCTCTTAAAACAGTCTCCAAAAACAGGTAGGCAAAGTTTCCTTTCGTAGTCCTTCTGATCGTTTACGCCTTATCACAATTGCATCTGAGGCCTAAGCTCGTGCATTATCTACTCTGAATGACCTCACTGGCAAACCTATTCCTGCCCAACCTCACTCCTCCCATAATACTTATATCGCAACTGTTTCCATCTCTCCGACTGATTGTCCTGTCTATGATAAGGACAGGTTAGACTGTGAAAACGACTTGCTATCTCATCGATTATGATGCAGTGGCAGTCCAGTGCTACACTATTGCTCCCAGAGGCCAACGTAAGTCCTACACTAATATTGCCAAGATTAGCTTCCGTAGACATGACCTCCCCCATGAAATTTACATTGGTGGAGTATCTTGCCCTGTCTGACCCTATCCCCGTCAATATCAGAAATGTTGGCGTTTTGGGCACCCAGCTAAACACTCGCTGCACAGCCTGCTGCCCTCTATGTGCCCAACCAAGTCATGATCGTTCAAATTGCTCTGCTCAGTCACGCATGTGCGCCAATTGTGGTGGTTCCCATAATGTATTTTATAGGAACTGCCCTGCCTACAAGCTCGAATCTGAGGTGGCAGTTCTCAGATTCAAACTAGGCCTCACTCTACGTGAGGCTTGATAAGAAACATACCAACAAGATTTTTCTACCTATTCCAAAACTATTCCTACCTATTCCCCCAGTATCTCTTCCCTCTACTCCGAACCATCCTATCTCTACTCCCTCTCTCCTCCAGTCAAATTTCTTTTCCAATCTAAATCCAGATACTCCCATCTCTACCACTTCCCCAATGCCTACCCCTCCTCCTTCTCACTCTACCTGTCACACCAAACAATCTATATGTTCCACTCCATCTACCTCTTCCTCTGCTTCCCAGACATATAATCCCTATTCTTCTCTACATAGGAAAGCCTTTGTTTCTCAGCCTCCCAATTCAAGTCCCCTCTAGAATTCTTGAAGACACCCAAAAGTTCATAATCCTGACTCAAGAGAATAGTTCACTCCCTCATCCACCCTCTAATACCTCTGTTCCTATTCGCTCTACATTCACAGTATTTGCCGATATCCATCCCATCCTCTCCTCTGCCATGTTCATCATCATTCCCTCTTCCTTCCTCATAATCCATACCACCCCCACTTAGATGCTCACGTGAAACCCAGATACTTCAATAATGGCCTTCTCCAGACCCCTCTCCTCCTGACATTCCTCCCAATACTTCACCACTTTCTCCTGTTCCCTTATTTCATTCTCTGGATTCTTCTCCTACTTCTACATCTATCGTTTCCTACCGTATCACCCTTTGATTGTTTCACGATAGCTCTTTTGCAGTTTCCTCACAGTGTTACTCACCCTTCCTTAGACTCCATTTGATCGGATCGCCCTATGCCTCTAACCACATCCCCTCTTACAAATCTCCATTGTATACCCTTTCCACTACCATTCTGTCCTACAGCGTTTTACAGTTACGCTCAACGAATTGAATGCTCGCTTAGCGTATTGCGTATGGAATGACATCGAATAGTGCCACAGTAATCCTTACTCGAAGTGGTGTCCAGGTGGCAATTACCGAGAGGAATGCTTGTTAGCGTATAATTTTTGTGTTAATTGATTAATTATACGCATGTACAGAGAAATGAGATTGTATGATTTACGCGTAAGCACGCCGCTGTAAGGCTGAGGATTGTATGTACTTGCAACTATTGACAGTTAATAGGCCTATGTACAGCAATGCTGGTGTGTGCAATGTGCATGTATACGCCAAGAGTGCGTACGTAGTGACGGCGGAGCTGGCGGAGGAAGAGGCGTGTGAGGACCTCCCTGACGGTGTTATATTTTAAAAGTATTTGGAGAGAGCACTATAGTTATTGGGTTTCCTGTTCATTACTTATTCTGTATTGATTTATTATACGATATTTCAAGTTATTGATTATTTTGTTAAATTGTATTGTACACGATATGGTTTGCGTATGATTTCTACTACTTACACCTATGCATATGAAAGATATACTATAGTGCTACATGACCTTTGACGTCTATAACATTTATCTCTCCTAACCGTTAACCATTGCCTGTCTTTACTTTTGCAGGTAGCTCCGGCAAAGATGAGTCAAGTTACTATTAGACGAGCTAGCAGATCTGACTATAGAGGAATTTACCAACTAGTAAGAGAAAAAGCTGATGCTCGTGGTGCAAGAATTTCTCACAGTGTATCCATTGAAGGTAAAACATGACAGAAAGTTGTGTAGCTAATTTTGAGAGACAATAATCAATGGCTTTAAACTGTAGGATAATTCGTAGGGTTATAACTGATAATGATGATAATGAGGGTGAGGATGAAGATAATATGATAATGATGATGATGGGGATTATCATTATTATTATCATTATTATTATCATCAGTGTCTTTATCTTTATCGTTATTGTTATTGTTATTAATAGTAGCAGTAGTAGTAGTATCATTATCATTTTTATTATTATTATCATCATTATCATTGTTCTAAGAATGAGGATGATAAATATAATATAAATAATAGTAAATTAATAATAATAATAATGATAATAATGATAATAATAATGATAATAATGATAATAATGATAATAATAATGATAATGATAATGATAATGATAATGATAATGATAATGATAATGATATGATAATGATAATGATGTTGACGATAATGATGAAGATGACAATTGGTAATGATGACATCGATGATGACGATAATGAGGATGACGATGACGATGATGACCAGATGACGATGACAATTACGATGACGATGACGATGACAATGACGATGATGATGACGATGACGATGACGATGACGATGACGATGACGATGACGATGACGATGACGATGACGATGACGATGACGATGACGATGACGAGGACAATGATGATGATGACGACAACCATGATGATGATGATGATGATAAAGAAAATGATAATAACACAAAAATCAATAAATGAAAATAACTGTAACAACAATAATGACAATAATGATAATTAAATAATAATAATAATAATGATAATGGCAATAATGATAACATAAATAATGGGGTTGGCAATAATGATAGCATCAATAATGAGGATGTTAATGATCACAGTTATGATGGAAATTGTAAAATTATAATGATAATATTGGTAATAGTATGAATAAGGAAAATAATAACAATGATAATAATAGAAACAAAAAGTTAGAATGATAATAAGGAAGCTGAAGATCATAATGATAATGATGATAGTAATAATAGCAGTAATACTGGTTATAAAACCAGCAACAGCACAAAAGCATCCATGATATTAATGATAATAATTCTGAGAATATATTGTTATTCATTCTGTTACTCTCAAAATTATAATGACCACTATGATTATTTACAATAGTGTCATTATAAATAGATGACAAGACAAAATAATCTCCTTATATGTTCATCTCCAGGGTTAGAAGATCTTTTTGGTTCAAATTCCACCTTCAATTTTCTGGTTGCTGAGGAGAAAGGCAGCTTAGTTGGCTATGTCCTTCATTATTATTGCTACTCCTGGGAAGGACGCACTATCTGTGTGGAGGACTTGCATGTTAAACGGAAGGAAGAGTGGGACACTATTGCTCGGGCTTTATGGAGGAACTTGGTTAAGGTACCTGAGTTTTGGAAATTGTATTTTGTATTGCTGTATATAGCCGTGGTGAATGGTATTATGTCTTTATAAAAGATTATGCTTCATGATTGAATAATTTAACTGAATGAGTATCCATTCATGTTTTTCAGATTGCTCTGGAAGAAGGATGTAAACAGTTTAACTTTCCTCCTTTAAGAGAAAATGAATATGAGTTTTATCATGACAAGGCAATAAATATGACTAAAACTAATGGATATCGGTACTTTAGGATGGAACAAGAAGCTATGGAGAAATTTGCTAAGATGTGAGTATTATTTTGCATTTTTATATTACATACAAAATAGGATTTATTGTCATACAATATTTCTATACATATAAAAAAAGTTTGAAATTTGAATAACTAAAGCAATGGCATTATAAGGATAAATTTCACTTGGGATTACAACAGGGAGGAATTACCCATCTAGAGTGCCTAGAAACTAGCCCCTGAAAGTATTAAGAAAGAGGGACACTGAAAATGGCCGGAGCAAAAATAGTTAGTTAAGTTGAAAAAGAAGTTCAGTTGAACTAGAAGTTAAGTTGAAACTTGTACATCCATATATATGAATACTCCTTTTTAGCTGGTATACTTGTGGTTCATAATTACTGTATACTTACTTGATAGCAAATGAAGTTGATAATGATTTATTTGTATCATATCATAGACCATTATGAAAATGTTAAGAAGGCTCTGATATTATTATTATTATTTTTTTTTTTTTTAATAACAGGAACAAGATACCAGAGGGTGTTAAGGTAAGAGAAGCAACTTCAGCAGACTGTACTGGCATTAATCAGTTGATAAAGGACTTAGCTGTGTATGAAAATGTGCCAGACAAGCCTCAGATTGATGCAAAGGGTAAGTGTAGAATCATATTTTAGCAAAATTTTATAGCTCTTAGTAAGTTAACTAAATGTATGAATACTTTGTACTTGGATGACATAAAAAAAATGAGATTGGATGAGAGAATGTTAAGTAAAAAGGAATGGTCCTACATTTATGATACTGAGCATCTTAACACATGAGTGAGATGTGGAATAATGTTTTACTAATCTAAACTTTTGGATTTACAGAACTAGAAGATGATGGTTTTGGAGATAAAGTGTTCTATAAGTGTTTTGTAGCAGAATCTGGAGATCACCTAATAGGATACACACTCTTTTTCCATACATATAACTGGATGGGTCAAGGTGTGTATATGGAAGACCTTTATGTGGCACCTCCATACCGTGGGAAAGGTATTGGTACAGCACTGTGGAAGCAAGTGTTAGAGGTGAGGAGTTTAGTGCATGACTGAAACATATTTCTTTCTTTGCTTTTCTTTAAGATGTTTTTTTTTTCCCTACATGTATTAATGATACATAGATTATGATATGTTCCTATAAATATTGCAGTACAAATTAATGCCATTTTATTAATCAAGCAAGTATTTTTTTACTTTTTTTACTTATATTTTCGTAAAATTAAAGTATTTGTTGCTTATTTTTGAACTATAGAAAATCTCATAATGACCTGTAGCTTATGTCTTGTTATGGGACCAATGCATATTGCTAATATTACTATCTTCCCTTTATGTAACATTTGCTAAAATATGAATATTAAATTAACAAAGTTTTATCCTTGCAAACAGTGTGTGTGTGTGTGTGTGTGTGTGTGTGTGTGTGTGTGTGTGTGTGTGTGTGTGTGTGTGTGTGTGTGTGTGTGTGTGTGTGTGTGTGTGTTTTCTTACCAAGTTGTTCTGGCCTAGTTGTTTCAATATGGGAGAAGAGCGAAGCTCGTATGGCCTCATCTGCCATATTTGAATTATCATATAACTTTTTAAATTGATGCACATTTTTAACATACACAACATTATATGGAAGATTGTTCCATGTTTGAATAGTTATGTTTGGGAAACTGAACATTTTTCTTGCCTCTTTTTACCTTCATGTTTTTACTGTGTCCTTTGTCCTTCTTGTGTTCAAAATTAAAAAGTAATCTTTGTCTAACTTCACTCTTACTGTAACATTATAGAACAGCATAATCATGTCACCTCTTTTTGTTCTTTCTTCCAAAGTAGCAAGTCCTATTTTCTGTAGTCTATCTTCATAGCTTATATCTGCTAGAGTAGATGCCCATCTTGTGGCTGTTCTTTGAAGTGTGAACTCCTTACCACTGCACCATGCTCTGGACTAGGTCTTACGATGGCTGTAATGATATTCTTTACCATATCTTCAACCACATATATGAATTCCCTCTTCAGTGTTGGCACTCATCCCTAGCATTGTATGGACCTTTTCATTTATGTGACCATTTGGGCTTAGGTTCCTGTTTATGATTATTCCAAGGTCTTTTTCCTATCTGCTGGTTTTAAATACAGTGTCTTCTAATTTGTGTTGGTATAATGGAAAATTTTTACTTTCTCCAACCTGACTGTACAGTATTTATTGGTGTTATATTCCAGTTTTCAAGTACATCACATGAATATGTTCTTGATGTCATGAGGCTTATATTTAACCCTTAATCTTTGATGAAAATAGATAGTTGTTGCCCAAACTGATTCTTGAGGTACTCTGCTAGTTACTTGTTGCCGTGTATAGTGCTTCCCTCTAATTATCGTGCTCCTCTGTCTTTCATGCATTTGAGGAGGTTGCCTTTCACTCCACTTAGGTGTTATAATTTCCATAATAGTCTTCTATGAGACACTTTATCAAATGCCTTTTTAAAGTCTGAGTATACACAATCCACCCAGGTATCTCTTTCTTGTAATATACCAGAGATTTGCTACATAGTGCATATTTGATAACATTGTGTTTTTGAAGTAGTTCAACCCACTGTTTCCTAATTATACTTTCTAACAGCTTGCATACTACACTGGTTTATAATTTAGATTTTATTTTTGTTGCTGCTCTTATATAAAAGCGTATTGTTGGT
>NC_061839.1:4380569-4390569 GCF_019202785.1 Penaeus chinensis
TGTATATATATATATGTATATATACATATATATATATATATATATATATATATATATATATATATATATATATATATATATATATATAAAGGAAAGCAGCCCCAAAAAGAAATGAAATTATATGGTAACATTTCGAACTCTTCACGAGGTCCTCATCAGACGAATAATAAACCAAAAAGGATCATTTCGATTAATTATTCGCCTTTGATTTATTTTCATTTCTTTTTATGGATGTTTTCATTGTCTTCTTTGTGTAAACACGTTGCTGTGTTTGGTTTATATATATATTTTTTTTTATTCATTTATTAATTAATCATTATTATTATTATTTCTTTAATCTATTTTGTGTGAAACATGTATTAACAAATGTAAAGAAAATTCCACCACAGGCAATAGCAAAATGATAACAGCAGGTAAACGACGATGCAAAAGATTGAAACACATTCACGCATAATCGCTAGAATGATAATACAGAACAACACGATATTAGAGGTAATATTGGGGATTGTGTCCTTACAAGAATGATCAGATTCGTGCAGGCAAAAAAAGAATTTCTAATTGTAACGTGTCGATTAAACCTCTATCAAATTTAGGCGAAGCGTATCTGTTGCATATATTTCGTCGACCCTTATTAATTACTTCTGCTAATTTGTCATAAAGAAATCTAATCAGATTCATCCTCGTGTGGTAAACAGTCTTTGGACTATTCAACAAGTAATCTATCTACCACACTATATGGTTAAGCTAAAGTGATATGTGTTGGGGATGGTGAATCCATTATATGCTATGCTGATGACATATGTGTCAAAGCATCATCACAAGAGAGGATGCAAATAATTCTCGACAAACTCACAACTAGGGCTCATGAGTGTGGATTAGTCATATCCACTGAGAAAACAATGGCTCTCAATCCATGTATCATACCCCTACCCACTTTTCGCATAGGTGACCAAGAGCTTGACATGTGTCATAAATATAAATATCTCGGGGTGAACATAAATGATGCAGACCTGATCCCTTCCCTGAAAAAGAGACTCTGGGAGAGACTGAAACCGTTGAAAGTTCTTGTTGGAAGAGAACATGGCATCAATGTTAAGCTCGCTAGACTGTTTTACTTGGCTTTTATAAGATCAGTTGTAGACTACCATGCACTGCACTTGTTGCAATGTAAGGAATCAGAAATAAATAGCTTGGAGGTAGTGCAAAATGAAGCCATGAGGATTATCCTCGGCGCCCCGAGAACAGCAAGGATAGTAAACATGAGGTCGGAACTTAACCTACCATCCATCTCTGATAGAATAATATTTATTTCCACTATATTTGGGGTCAAAGCTCTGAGGGAACCCTTGTATCTTTCAGACTTCCAAAAACAAATGCAGCATAAAATCACGCAAGCAGACGTGACTAATCACACACACGCGCGCCCTCTAATACACAAAATCTCCATGAACATTACAAAGGTCAATGTCCCAATTAGTAAAATACCACAGGGTCGATCCATTCCACCATGGAAAAATTCAAAATTGATCTTGCACCTTACGTGTCTACCACAAAAAAACAGTGTACATAACTGCGTGTTACAACAAATTGCATTAGCAACGGTGAAGGAACACACAGAGTCTATGGGCGATGATGTATACGAGTGTTACGTTGACGGATCCGTACAGTCTGGATACAAAGCTGGTTGTGCTTGTACTGTATACAAAAATGGCCTACTAAAACATCAAGTTAATATGAGAGTTCAAAATTGGGCCAGCACTACACAAACGGAGCTGGCAGGTATACTCCTTGCAACGGAATTCGTAATGTCTCGGGGCTCTGGAGTAGTTTTCTGTGACTCTCAGAGTGCTCTTCGGACACTAAATTCTTTCAAAGCAGGTGGCGATGAGGAAATTGTGAGTTGAATTAAGCGTAACGTAACTTGTGCAATAGAGCGTAATTTTAACATTCAATTTGTATGGATACCATCTCATGTTGGCATAAACAAGCACGACCACGTCGACAAATTGGCGAAGGAAGCCTGTAGCAAAGATACTGTGAACATAGATCTTGGGATGCCTCTTGCTAGGGTTGCACATATATTGAAAAGTTCTCATAAGGAAGAACTAGTAGATCTGACAAACACTCAAAGGCCTGAAAGCTGTACCATAAGGCACTACGATCAGTATAGAGATAGCAAGCCCTCCTATGGGTGGCACCGAAGTCAAACCAGACAATGTGACGTGGTTATTGCCAGAATACGTTTAGGTTACAGAATGTATTGGCAACTGCACGGTGCAAAAAGTGCAGATGAAACTAAATGTAGACTGTGTAACGAAGAAAACAAGCGAACGCTTGAGCATTATATCTCGGAATGTCATGTGATACAGCCTTTCAGACCACCTAACATGAGGTATAAAGAACTATGTGAATATTTCATTTCATCTGATACATTGGAAGATATACTCGTATTATATCCTAAATTTACTATGTAAAACTGCCGTAAACAAAAAACACAGTGTTATGTAAACACGGCAAGATCATATCAACGTATTATTTTTGTATGATGTATGACATGTTTCTATACTACCATGTACAATTACAGTAGTCACAGACTACTGTACTGTGTTAGATGTATATAAAACTGTAATCATGATTGCCCACGCCTGAGCAGATAGCCAGGGTGGTAAATAAACTTACGTAACTTACTTAACTTAACGAGGAAGTTCGGTGGCTCGGTGTATGACACGAGATTCAGCGAGAGGCATTTAAGGCACAGGCGTCTGAGCCCAGTCTGTGGGGGGCCCCGAACGCCCTGTCGGGCTTGTATAATAGCGTCTCAGGAACTTGCCAAATTTTGTCTCTTATGAACTGAATCTAAACAATGAATAGGAACAGTCATTATATATATGTATATACACATATCTTTAATATATACACATATACATACACACACACACATATATATTTATATATACATACATACACACATACACATATATATGTGTGTATACACACACACACACACACACACACACACACATATATATATATACATATATACATATTAATGAATATATATGCATATATATACATATACATATATACGTATGTATGTATGCGTGTGTGTATATACACACACACATATATATATATATATATATATATATACATATATACATATTAATGAATATATATGCATATATATACATAAACATATACGTATGTATGTATGCTTGTATCTATATAGATATATATGTATATATATAAATGTGTCTGTATATATATATAGAGAGAGACAGACAGAGACAGACACATACACATATATATGCATAAACATGAGTGTGTATGCATATATATATATGTATATATACATATATATGCGTATATATACATGCGTATATATATATATATATATATATATATATATATATATATATATATATATTTATACATATATGTACACACATAGACACACACAACCACACACACACACACACACACACACACACACACACACACACACACCTGCACACACACACACACACACATACATATATATATATATATATATATATATATATATATATATAAGAATATATATATATACATATAGTCATTATATATATGTATATACACATATCTTAAACAAACACACACACACACACACGCATATATATATATATATATATATATATATATATATATATGTATATATATATATGTATGTATATATATATATTTATATATATATATATATATATATATATATATATATATATATATATATATATATGCATATGTATGCATACATACATACATATATATGTGTGTGTATACATATATATATGGATATATATGCATATGTGAGTATATGTATATATATATACATATATACATATATATACACAAAAACAGAAAGACATTTATATATATATATATGTATATATATAGATGTGTGTGTGTGTGAGTGTGAGTGTGAGTGTGTGTGTGAGTGTGAGTGTGTGTGTGTGTGTCTTTGTGTATTCATATATACATGTATACACACTCACACACACACACACACACACACACACAAACTCACTCACACTCACAGTCACACTCACACACACACACTCACACACACACACACACACACGCACCCCCCCCCCCCCCACACACACACATGTATATATATATATATGTATATATATGAATATATATATGTATATATGTATATATATATGTAAATATGTATATATATAGACACATATAGACACACCCACAGACATATATATATAGATAGATAGATAGATAGATAGATATAGATATGTCTGTTCATTAATATACAATATATCCCTGATCTGTGCCTACTGAGGTTAAATCTGGTCTGCAACGAAACTCCTTATTCTTACATAGCACAGGTTTTGCGTCTTCTATCAATTCACAAACTATCCCAGTGTTAATTCTTATCTTTATTTCTATCTCGATTTTTTCTGTTCTTTTAAAAGTGGAAATCACATTTCTGTTTACTAATTCCAATATGAATATATGTCGAGTAGGTAAAATTGAGTGTGGAGTCCCGGCTGATGACTACATTTCGAAATACGAAAAAAAAAAAAAAAAAATTATGTGTGGCTAGATAAATCTTACAAAATAAAGAAAGACCATATCGAGATAAACGATTAGCTAATGGAGAGGTGATACCAGATTTCATAATAGGCTGACTGCTTGCATGTCTGTTTGTCTGTCACACACACACACACACATAGACAGACACACACACACACACACACAAGCAGACACAAAG
Source organism: Penaeus chinensis (assembly GCF_019202785.1). NCBI lineage: Eukaryota > Metazoa > Arthropoda > Malacostraca > Decapoda > Penaeidae > Penaeus > Penaeus chinensis. Next base: position 4,385,338 of record NC_061839.1, read on the forward strand.
ACACACACACACATACCAAACAATCACACAAACACGCACACATACAACAGACACACAAACACACACGAACGAATAGCGTGGGACGCCTGAAGCTGGGTTTACCATGACGCTTATCAGCACAGGATGACCGGCTATCTCGTCCGAGCGAGGAGGAGATAAATGGCTCCTTCTTGGCGCCCTTTGGGGTTTACGTTCGTGCTGGTTAAGGGCACGGGGAGGGGCGTGCGTGGCATCTTGTGGTCATGTTTTGAGGGGGTCATGCTGAGGGTCATACATATGTATACATATATATGTATATATATATTATTCACACATTTATATATACATGTTTGCGTAAGTATGTTTGTGCATATACATTTGCATATATCTATATACCTATCCCTCTCTCTCTCTCTCTTTATATATATATATATATATATATATATATGTGTATGTATATGTGTATATACATGTATTTATATATGTGTATATATGTATGTATATATGTATATATATGAACGTATATATGTATATATACTTAAACATATATATATATTTATATATATATATATATATATATATATATATATATATATATATATATATATATATGTAGGCATACACGCATATACAATGCAAATGTATATATATATATATATATATATATATATATATGTACGTATACACAGACTGAAATGCATATATGAAAGGCAAAACCAAAGCTAAAGTGCGCCGCTCTTATCTTACCTGCACAGCGGTACGCCAAGACAAGGTTAGCCTCATGAGTCTTCATACTTATCAAGGATATTTTGCAGACAAGTGTTGTAGACGAGAACCAGAAGAGAGAGAAAGGCGCGCGAAGAAGACGAAGAGGAAGGGGACGCTAAAGCAGTCAAGATGGCAGGAGCGACGAAGAGAACCACGGTCTGTTTGACGACGGTGGCCATTGTGTTCATCGTCGTGATCATCATCTTGTGCGTTGTGCCGAAACCCTGCAGGAAGGGCGAAGCCTGCTATGACGAGGTATGCGTCGCCTTTATGGTTCGAATGATTATTACCAGTGATGGTACTATCATCATTATTGCAATGATTATTGACACAGACATCATGGTTTGTGTTGTTACTATCGTTATCAGTATTTCATTATTTATTTTTGATTAGTGGTTCATACATACGTATATGTATATATATGTATGTTTGCAATGCCCTCTTACCAATGAATCGAAAAGCGTCTTGCAGTGGAATGGATTGCTGTTGAATAATTACATGTATAGATAGATAGATGAATAGATAGATAGAAGGATATATACATAGATAGAGATAGAGAGAGAGAAATATATATTTTTGGTGTTTTTCATGTTCCTTGTATGGATGTGTTTACACGCGTGAATGTTTATGCCAAATGTGTTACATCGAGCCCAGTATCGTTAAGCACCAGCTTAAGTCTAGGATTCTAGCGGCAGTTGTAACATCCTGTGATAAGTGGATGTAAATGTTAACATCTCAAGCATATCCTGCCAGGTGCGTGCGCGCTCTCTTGAGTGCGTCTCGAGGGTTTTTTAGATCGTTTGTCTGTTTGCCTATCGATAATTCGATCAGTCATTATCTATCTATTTATCTATACTGTATAGATAGAGTAGTTCGATAGATAGATATATAGATACATACACATACATATATATATGTATATATATATATAATAGACAGACTGATTGATTGATACTTATATATATATATATATATATATGTATATACATATATAATAGACAAACTGATTGATTGATACATATATATATATATGTATACATATATATGTATATATATATAATATATGTATATGTATATGTATAATTATATTATAATTATCTATAATCAATATAATCATTGCTATTTTAACCATTAGTATTAATATTATCTGTTATACTGTTATTATACTGTTATTATTATCGCCCTTGTTATTATTAATAGCATCGCTATTATTATTGTTATCTTCATTATTATAGTTATTATCATCATCAGTATTATTAATATAATAATTATTATCCTTATCATAATTATAGGTACCATCATTGTCAAATATCATTCTTATTATTATCACTATTGTTCCCCATCGTACCATTATTATCATTATCATTAATCATATTATTAGTTTGGTATTATTATGATCACTATCACCATCGTTATAATTTTTCCAAAAGGGAGAAGCGAAGAGTGCCGCCGCCTCCGGCGTCATTACCGACACAACTACAACCCAGACCTCCACCACTAGGACTGAAACCACGTCAACTAAAACAAGTGAAGTTACTAGGCCTGTGACCACCACCAGTTCTTCCACCTCAACCTCTGTGTCCACTACATCCTCTTCTGAAGCCATGCCACCCGTAACCGAAGCAACTGTCACGGAAACCTCCAGTACTAAGCATGCGTTTGAGACGTCGGACCTCGTTGAAACGACGCATGTGACAAGGGCAGACGAGAATACAACTGAGTCTGTAACATTAACGGATACAACTGCGGAGACAACGGAGACTGTGATAATAACGGATACAAGTGCGGAGACAACTGAGGTTGTGACAATATCGGATACAAGTGCGGAGACAACGGAGGATGAAACAACAATAACAACCACTGAAGAGATTCCAACAACCACAGAGGAATATACTTTCACTTACATGGAAGGTGCGCATATAATTGCATGCTTGCGAATGACTAAGTCTTAGGCACCGTAATATCTCCTCCGTTCACTTTTGCAGGGAGGGACTGTAACACTACTGCTTGCAGACGTCTGGCGGCGCGCATGCTGGACATGATGGATAATGGAGATATCAGCCCCTGTGCGGTAGGTAGAGCGCTGTGGCTAGTGAGTGTTGATGTGGAGCCATCCTATAGGCACAGTGTCGCCAAAGACACAGCACTCATGTGAGTTTTCCTGCAGGACTTCTACCAGTACGCGTGTGGCGGTGTGGTGGACAACGGCTTCCTCAGACCCGAGAATCCTCAGTACTATGTCGATAGAATTATTGGAGGTCAGTGACTGACGTTGCTTGAAAGGTCAGATGAGGAATTTTCCTTCAGTTATCAACCTAAATGGGGTTTTAGAGATATTAGGTTGTAATTGTGTATGAAGTTTGATTTTGTTTGCGCGACATACAAACAATCACACAAGAGAGTAAGTACACACATGTTTCTTGACAGAAAAGCTTGCGTCAGTGCTTCCGGATGACCCGGACTTAGGTGCTGCGAAGGTGTTCTTTGATGGCTGTCTGCGGACGAGCAACCAGGGCGTGTTAGAACGACTGAGCGATAGCATGAAAGTCTTCTCGGCCCTTCAGTCCTTAAGCGACGCGAACAGCGGCTCGGGCACTTTTAATCTGACCGAAACCTTGACTACGATGATGAAGATGCATTTGTAAGTAAAAGGAGCGAGAGGAGCTTGATAGCACTTCTGGTAAGTTTGTAGATTTGATTGATCGTATTCTTGTACAAAGCAACTTACTGCTTGTTTCCACCAGCACTCCACTCTTCGACCTGACGTTAGACGTGGATGGCGAGGATCCGGACAATTTCGTTCTCCGGCTTTCGCTCCCGACGTTCACTTCCCCTTTCGGCGAGAATCTGGCGCACACGGTTTGCGTCGGGGAATACCACTCCGAGCTGGCAGCCGCCAAACAGCGAGGTGGGGTCTTCGACTTGGACGAACAGTACGACAAGTACAACGAGTGTATAGTGAGTAGTCATTAATTGTTTAATGAAATGGCTGAAGTGATGAGTGCTTGATTGAACTAACATGTCCACGAGTCGATAAATACATATAGTGTTTCTCCTACAGAGAAAAGGCAAAGGCTCGAATGCTCGCTACATGAAAATGAAGGAAATGGTGAAGAACATGGATCTAATAGGCAATCATACTGAAGTTAACATGACGCAGAGGCTCAATCAAGTCATAATCGACTTGGATTTCTTCATTCAGCCAATTGTGCAGGTTAGTAATGATGTCAGATGCTGATATATTCAAATGAAGATAACATGCAAAGAAACCATAGCCTTTTGCGTTTCACCTGTGGCTTGCACTCTGCCTATTACTTTTCTATTGATCTATTTATAGGAATTTCCCGAGAAGTCAACATTTCGCCTGCATAATTTGGAAAAGAAGTACGATGCAATGTCTTTGGCTGAGTTGATGGATTTGGAAGGATTCAGCGAGAACGTGAGATTTCAGCAGTGCACACAATCCTATACACACATACGTTCATGCACGCACTCGCACACTCGTGCATATGAACACAAGCACTTATATATACAGACGAACGCATCCATGGTCACACCTAACAAACAGACACGTACATTTGATATATACGCAACCACATATTGTGTTTTACTTTGGTATAAACAAAACTGAGATAATGGAGGATAAACTCGTTACTAACCCCTTCCCCGTCTGCTTGTGAACGCTTCAGATCGACTGGTATAAACTCGTATCCGATCTGCTGGGCATCAGTGCCGAACCCAAGACCATTAAGGTGCAGGTTTACTTCAAGGATAGACTACAGAGAATCATCGAGCACGTTAACGAAAATATTTACGAGTAGGTTCAACATCCGTCGACACATGTCTGGAAACGGGTTGTGGTTCGCAGTAGAATGATAATGATAATGGCAGTAAACTATAATGACCCAGCTGAAAATGCGAAGCGTGAAAACTAATATTGAAGCTTTGGCTGGAGACAAAAAATAATATTCCCTACTCCACTGACCGATTTGAGCTTATCTGTTGCTTCATCGTGTTTCAGCGCATCGAACATTCATGCCATGTTCATGATGCTTTGGAGTGAACAGCTGTACAACGACTTCGTGGACCCCCTCGGGGTTGCCATGGGCTCTCCCGATTACTGCCTCCGCATTGTCAAGAATCTCATGCACGACTTCTCGTCCTACCTGTACCTTGAAGCCTTGGGACCCAACATCGACGAGTATCAGCAGCAGGTGGCGTGGGCGTTCCTCCTCGTATCAGTAACTGAAACATATACCAATGTTTTCTTTCTTTATTTACCTTCTCATACATGTAATCGCTTCGACACATCCACGAGTCGAGGCGACGAGGCAAACGAACAAGCAAGCCAAATCTAAAATAAGAAAGACATTCACCACAAAACAAGTTATTGCGACTGAAACATCTCCCTACCTTCAAGAATCCAGGTTCGCCACTGTCATTTTTGTTTTGCACTGAACCTTCACAGATCAACACAATGGTCCG
>NC_061839.1:4393069-4395569 GCF_019202785.1 Penaeus chinensis
GTATCTTCATTATTATTAATTTTGTTACCGTTAAAAATATAATATCAAATAGAGTTATAATAAGTGATGTAATGAATAATAAAGTTGATAACGGCAATCGTATCATTTGCAGTTTCATAACATCATCATCCTTATCGTTAATCTCACCATCATTCTAAACATAACTATCATCAGCACAAATCCTTTTTTTTCTCCAACCTCAGTCATCATTTCCATATCTTTAAAACAATAACAACCCTGTCTTATTTGATTTCAGGTGAATAGCACTGGGAACTTCATTGAAGACTGCCGTTCACTTCTGTCACGGTACAGATCATACTTATATAGCATGTATGAAAGAGGCCCCTCCAATCCTGAAGTTATGTAAGTTTGTCTGCGTAGATGTTTGTTTAAGGGTGTTATATTATTTCTGTTATATCTATGACTATTGTTATATTATTGTTATTGTTGTTATCATTATCATCATCACAATTATTATAATTTAGTATTTATAAATGTTATAATTAATATTATCATTATTAATAGCATTATTATTGTTATTCTTTTATTGTTATTTTTGTTAACTTTATTATAATAATGATTATTATAATCACCATTATGATTATGATTATCATGATCATCATCTTTATTGTCATTATTACTATTGCCTTCATCATCGATGTTGTCATAATCAGTTTCTTATTATCATAGTCGATCACTATTCATGCCTTCGAATACATAATATATATGCTTAATATGTTGTGACTTAGGTATATTGCTTTACCTGCAGTCAATTTTCGACACAACAGTTTTCTGTGGATTTTCAATTTGAATGACATACGACCTTTCATTCCTTTTCATCGAAGTGAAGACAGTAAGTTCGTTGCACATTGCACATTTAACAATTCTGCCGCACAAATGTGAACTTTAGTTCAGCACGCGTGCTTCCACAGCCTTGTTACGTCATTGGCTACTAGAACATTCGGTGTTCAGTCGAGAAAGTTCACTGTTAGTTCCGACGTGTTACAAAGCGTACATAACGTCGTGTAATACAGCAGGGACAACCTTTAAGGTCAGTTTGTGCCTAGAGCGTATAGAAAATAATGTCCAGGCGATCGTGCTTTAAGCAACTATCTTGTTGCAGGTGGAATCAGTTCCTTCTACCTTACAAAAGTTACGGTACCTACGTCTACGCCATGAACAAATTCTGTGAGTTTGAACTACTTTCATTTTGCGTAAAATAACAAGAATATGATAAACTAAAGTCTGTTAAACAAGTTATGCATATGTGGGTTGCATAAATCACACAACCTTATTTCCGGCCACGGTATGATTGGACTTTGACTTGCAGTGATCCCGTACGGTGCCATGGCACGCCCGCTCTTCTATGGCGACGATGTCCCCCATTACATCAACTTCGCTGGCATTGGTCACATGATCGCACACGAGCTCATGCACAGCTTTGACGGCACAGGTAAGCCCATAGTCCCTTTTATGCACATGCAACATAGTAGTGGTGGGCATTTCGCTATCACACTTTCATTTTATAATTACTTCACCATACCATCACCCTGCCCTTCCTCCACCGCACCACCACCCTGCCGTTCCTCTACAGTCATGCTGCCAATCGTTCATTATATCATCACCCTGTCACAATATCATCCTTTCTTCACTTCCCATCCCATCCATACATATACTTTCAACAAAAATACAAAAGTCATCGCAAAAGGTAGTCCATTGCTAATCATTTTCTTTCCTATAGTAATCATTAATAGTGCTTCCCATTTTTTCTAGTATAGCCTACTACTACAGCACTGACTGTCCAAATGTCCAATTAATGTTTATTTTTTTTTGTTTTGTTATAGAATATTTGTATGTTTGTAATTCTAAATCTAGCAAAATGTAAGGAAACGAACAAAAAAGCTTCTAAGTAGATGGAAAATCGCGTCACGTTAGCTGTTTATTAAATTATTATTGCTGATATGTCAACTTAAAGTGTGACGTTCTCCGTAGGTATCTACTACGACGGCGAAAGAAGGAACCCGGACAAGATCTCAGAGAGCCAAGCTTATGTGCCTCATACTGAGTGTCTGTCAGAAAAACTCATTTACCCTCAGTATGTTAATACAACAGCTGATCTCGACACAAACTTTACGGTCAGTCTGCTACCTTTTAAGTTTGCTTAAAATGCATAACCATTGTTGTAAACATTTTCCATACACAGAAATGGGAACAATTCAAATACTGAACGATTTTAGGTAGAGTTGATAGTGTGAATTTAACTAGGGTTCAGAAACAGACTTTACTTAAATGTATGCGAGCTTAAGTGTAAGTTCCGTTTTCTCTTCTCCAGCTGCCTCACCGCCTCGCCCTCAACGAGCTCCTCTCGGACTCCGCGGCCACCAGACTGGCTTGGGAGACTTACATCTCCTTACGTGAGTAATTCAAGATGCATTCTTCCGAGAATGGGGCAAGAAGGGGAGAAGGAGAAAGGGGGAAGAAGGATAGCGAAAAGGAAAAG
>NC_061839.1:4400569-4418069 GCF_019202785.1 Penaeus chinensis
GGAAAAAACTAGTGTTGATAAACTGAATAAAAAACTTGTGTAGATATAAAATGCAGTGTAAGAAATAAGAGCCGAAGGCCAAGTAAAAAGGAAAATAACACCAAAGGGCAAAGATCATGAAGACTGCCTGAACACCCACAAGGTGAAGCAGGATTCAACACATCAAAAAAAATTAAAAAGGTCCTGAAAATATTAGGGGCGAAATTGTAAAAGATAATTCTCCCAGGAGATATAGATCCTCAAATTGAGAGAAGAAAATTAAGTGATAACTTACTTTAGAACATTAATGTTGACACTGGAGGTACGAATCCTCAAGCAGTGTCCCTTCTGTGTAAAGTGGCCTTTTTAAGCTCTGACACTTTGGGACTTCACCAAAGAGAGTTCCTCTACAGGCTTCTAGTGCTCAGACAAGTTCATCCATTGTTAGGTCTTTATTGTAATGAAAGTCATCTCCTGTGGTAAAGTGAATAGGTTGCAGCTGAGCCCCTTCCTTGGTGGTCAGGAATGCGGTATGAAAATTGTCTGAGTTACTTGTATATGAGAACTGCCTGGCGAGTGCATTAGCAATGTCTCCAGGTGAATCGAAATTGGTTCCCTCATAAATGATGTTTTTAATCTTGAAAGATTTTTTTTTCTTATTTATTTTATTGACAGTGGACCAAACCTCTGACAAGGCTCCGCCAGGAGTCTCTTACTTGTCTTATTATTCTACTCTTGCTTGTTTGTAATTGCAAAAGTTTTCATTGTTAATGTTATATTTAAAAAGCCTGTAGGACCTATAACGTTGGCACAGCGACCTGCGGCAATCTGGTGTCCTCCATGGATCTCTATGCTTAACGTTATCTGTCGAAGTTTAAGGAATGAATATCAGTGTTGCATCTAAAACTGAATTCTGAATATTGTTTACTCTATCATCAAAGGTTTCTCCAACAAGTTCAAGCTTGACGCTCCTTGTGAAGGCGACCCAGTCAGTTAAATTTAGGTGTTGAAGGCGTTCTTACTGCATCTCATGAATATTCAACAAAAATAGGAAGGTGATCGCTTCCCAACGAATTGTCCGGGGTATTTCACAGGCACTTGGCTGCTATTTATGAAGAGATTACTGGTATTACCGTCTACCCGCGTTCAGAAGGACCAGATCATTAATCAACTTAACTACTTGCCCACCTTTACCATCCACCTGCAGGGCACCCCATAATGTATGATGAGCATTAAAATCATCTAAAATTAATTCATTTTGTGGCAGACTATCCTGAAGAGCAAAGAGCTCATCACAAATTATCACATCAGGTGGACAATAAACTGGATACAGTCAGATATGTGCCATTAATTTTTACTTTGCATACTACAAACTCCAAAGTAGAATCAATAGTCACTTCAGTAAAAGGGAGGCTTTGGTGGATGTACATGGCGACTCCACCTCCACCCCTATCCTCATGGTCCCTTTGACATAAAAGAGTTGATGCAGCCATTTGATCGACCAGTTTAGTTGATATACTTTAATGTTTAATTCTTTAACAGTTTGTTTCAGTTCGGCTTTTTTATTATCTTTAGCTGCAAGCTGTTGACTAATATTACTTATAGTTACTGCTGCAGCATAGGAAGTATCGGGTTAGTGTGTCAAACTTCCCACTTTCCTCTTAGCTTCAGTATAACTAACTTCATGTTTTCTCATATATGCTAATGTCTCAGTCTCCTTCAGGCTGCTGCACTCGGCAGAGCCTGACTGATGAGGATCTTCACGATTAGCACATTTGGAAATTTGACTAGTACATGTGATGGTGTCATGAACTTCAGCACATTTACGGCAAGTTAATTTACTTGAGTCTTTATCAATACATAAATTTTTTTGGCATCTATTACAATGCATTGGCTTTTGGTCATAGTCTTACTTGGACACGTTCATATCTGATATTGGCATATTCAGGGATTTTATTTACAGCAAAGGTAAAAAAAACAGTCCAGTTTTAGTTCCTACATTCCCATCATTCTTGGTCATACAATGGATGTCCCCTACGTCTTGGTCTTTCATGCTCTCGAGAATTTCACTTTCTTCCATCGTCCTCAAATCCCAGGGAAAGATTACTCCCTTATAGGTATTTGGGCCAATAGGAATAGTTACTTTAACTCTGAGATCTTGAATTTGTGTCAGCTCAAGTAAATCATTAGTCTAAGAGTTATATTGTACTTTAACAAGGAGGGTTCTATTTCGCATTTTTTTGACAAACTCAAAATTGCCCTCAACTTGACCATCAAGGAGCTTTTTGATGATAAAGAGGCTCTTGTTCAAAAGCGAGTGATTTTCATTTACCCCTTTAAAATTTCGAACCTTGCATTCTTGGTAGGGATTTTGAAAAGGGGTCTTCTAGGTTTGTCAGTAGGGGTTCCATTGTTCATTGTTGAATTGGTCGTAGAGTGGTTATGGGTCACCCCTCCTCATTGAGGAAGAGAAGGGGTAGCCGGGGTAACATCCATCCTGGGCGCAGGAAAATCGCATGAAAAGAGGAAAAGAATACAGAATAAAAGAAAAAGTACGCCAAAAGGACGACTCAGACCACTGGGCCTCCCTATCCAGGGGTCAAAACCCCCATAAGGGCTACCCTAGTGTAGTAGAGAGCTGTGGGTCCGAGGTGGGGTGCTGACTACACCTACTATATATATATATATATATATATATATATATATATATATATATATATTTATATTTTTATGTATACATATACAGTTCATATATATATATATATATATATATATATATATATACCCACAATGTATATATATATTATATATGTGCATATATATTATATATATATATATATATATATAAAATATATATATATATATATATATATATATATATATATATATATATTATATACATGTATATATATGTATATATAATATATATGCACATATATAATAAATATATGTATATAAATGTATATATGTATATTTATATATATGTATACATATATGTATATTTGTATACATATGTACATGTATGTGTATATATATGTATATATGTATACATATATATATATATATATATATATATATATATATATATATATATATATATATATATATAGGTGTATTTGTGTGTATATGTTTGTTAGTATATATATACGTATAGAGTATATACACCTACAGTATATATACATATACAGTATATATTTATGTTTAAATATTGATGTATATACTGTATATGTACATATATACTGTAGATATTTATATATACACACACACGTATATGTATATATATGTATATTGTATATGTATATATACTGTATATGTATATAAATTGTACATATATACATATATGAATATAATTGTATATATATATGTATGATTATAATTGTGTACATATGTATTTATATATATATATATATGCGCGCGCGCGCGCGCGCGTGTGTGTGTTCATATATATATATATATTGTTGCTGCCGCTTCGGTTGGAATTTGTTTACTGAGTGAGTACTTCAATGGATTCTGGAGAAAAAAAAAAAAAATATTGTTGCTTCTTCCTTTATTCTCCATTACTGATGAATTACAATTTCTACAGGTTCATCCATATCTTCCATGTCAGACTCATGCATAAAACTGCAAACAAAACGATATGAAACGTAACAACTGTGGCCACGTGGTCATATACACTATTAAACTAGTAATAATTCACACGCTTAACTCAATCGAAGCACATCTTTGAATGCCAACAAACTTATAAAACATAACGTCATGACAATAGTACAAAGAATGTAATTTACCTCCAAACCCCTACAATAGGGCCTGGGGCTGTTAGGCGACCACAGCTACCGTTGAAGTAAACAACCGAGTTCCAATACCCTTCTACGTATTCAACTTTGGAACATAATATTTTAAAACATTTTCATTCACCTTTTCCTTACTGATTGGGCTGCTACACTTACATTTATACTGTATATATGTGTGTGTGTGTGAGTGAATGTATGTATATATAAACATAATTCACTATATTCAATATAATCAGCAGGTTTTCTTTCCCTCCGTACAGAGTGAATATGATTCTGATGAACGACCCGCTGTTCGCCGAGGCCTTCCAGTGCCAGGGAGGCGACCCCATGGTGGCCGACGAGCAGTGCGACTTCTCCTTGGGGTAGAGGGGCGGATCTCCACCAGAGCTCTCGATTTCTTTCCTCTCTCTCTTTTCTCTCTTCTCTCTCTCTCTCTCTCTCTCTCTCTCTATGCGCAGGCACATACATACATGCGCATGTATCAATGATTTGTCATATGAATCAAATGAATACTGTTAAATTGATTGTGAGTTGAAGAACTGTGCACTGATTATCAAATGATTTTACAAATAGGAAAAAAGCGAAAAAATGACAAAATGGAAATAATCTGTCTGTCTACCTGTCTCCCCCCCCCCCCCTCTCTCTCTCTCTGACTTTTCCTTTTCTCGTTGTTTCTTTCTCCGCAACCATGATTTATTCTAGCTGTCTATCTTAGTCTTTTGGCTGAGCTGAGATACAAAGATATCGCCGAAGGAATTCTGATTAATTCAACCTATTTTTTTCCTGCTAGGTGTTGCCTGTCAAGCTCAGTTATTTGTCCGGAAATATGAATGTTTAGAGTGAAATATATTCCTTTCTTCTCGCATTTGTTGTTTTAAAAGACGTTTATATTTAATGTCATGAGTTGTATTAGGAATAATATGATGATTTCCTCGGTGATTTTTTATTTTGCTTATATATATATATATATTATATTATATATATTATATATATTATATATATTATATACATATTATATATATATTATATATATAATATATATATATATATATATATATATATATATATATATATATATATTTAGTTAGTTAGCAGTAAAGCATAGGCAAAATCCATGTATAAATATATATCTATAAATATATATAATTATTACTCTAATGTCCCAGAAAACATCTTATGACTATGCTGATTGAAAATATTTCAACACATGAATTAAAAAAAAAAATATATATATATATAATAGATGGCACGAGCATGAATTAATGAGGATAATGGTGATAGTCATGCAAAAATTCAGTGATCAAATGATAGCAATATAGTACTAGGCTAACAAAGTGATAAAAACAGTAATAATGCAATTGCAATGATGCAATTTTTAATTGACGTTCTGTAAGTTATTGCAAAATAGTGAGCACACAAGTTAATATAAAGTGAAGTAGCAAACAAAGCCGTGAAAATCAATATTACACTGTCATGCTGATCTAATAAAAACAATAATCACGGAATAGTTATTAAATGTAAGAAAATATCTCCGAAACCGTACTAAATTTCTACCACATATGTTGATCCGACAGAAAATAGAAAAGCATATATGAACAGAAGGGAGGATAGGTACAATGAAGTGAAAGTAGGTCGGATCAGGTCAGTTCGAGGCAGAATGGAATGTAGAAAGTTTCAAGATGAGGGGCGTGAAGAGGTTACCAAAGAGAGGCATCGATAAGCAGGAGTGAAGGGGCCAAGTCGAGGTAGAGCAGACTGAGCGAACTGTTGTCTCAGGAATAAAGGGTAAAGGTGCATTTTTCTTTATAGTATTTAATTTTAGCCTCTTCGTAAAGGTTAACCATGAGGCAAAACGACAACACCCGTTTCAAAACAGGACGGAAAGAGGCACGTTCGTGAAGACGTCGCCCAGTAGGTCCTGACGCAGTTCCACGCGTTGTTATACTGCAATATCCCTTGTGGCGTGGAATTTGCAGGGCCTCTCGGTTTGAGGCCGTCTCGAAAGTCAAAACCATGCGGCAAAAAATTCCTTTGACCAGAGATGAAGCTGTTGGGGAAGAAAATGCCCATGCAGTTAAGGAAAAGAGGACGGAAAGAAAATGGGAGACCAAAGGTGGGATCAAGGAATCTTGAAAATAGTTACAGATGCGCACATCACCACTTTATCATACCGGGGGTGAGGTACATAGAAAACCAACGCCAGATACAATTTGGAGAACACATACATATAATTATCCCCAAGTCGGCGTCTCCATGAATGTTTTGACTAAAGTATCAGAACAGAAACATGTAGGTCTCAAAGTTAATGAAGTTAGTCTCCAACCCAAATGGAGATTAATTGAGTCATATAAGAAAGAAAAATAGTGCTGCTACAATCTTAGTGAAAACACATGTGTAAACACATCGAAGAGTACGTGAAAGAATACAATAAATAGTTTAAAGGACGGCGTAGATATGAAAACAGCAATAAAGATACATAGATCACAAAGACTCTGAATTCCCACAAGGTCTGGCAGGAATCAGCCAAGACAATACTTCGGTAAAGAAAGAAAGGAAGAAAAAATATGTTATTTAATGGTGAGGCTAAAGGTTTTCTTCCAGGAGATATGGAAAGACGACTAAGTGATGACAACGCTGGAGGTAAGGATCCCCAAGTAGTGTTTTCCCCTAGGTGACATGGTTTTATGAAAATGGATCTCAATACAGTGTTTTCTTATGGGACTTGGTCCTTAGGAAAATTAAGTGGTAACACTGGAGGTACGGATCCTCAAGCTGTGTTATCCTGAGTGAGTTGGTTCTTCTGAGTTCTAGCACTTTGATGAATTCACTGAGTACTGCTATGCGACTTTCCCAAAGAGAGTGATTGATTGATAATTTAGAATTATCTGTAGCGTCCACAGCTAAGGTCATTAGCCGCGAATACTTTGTTGGATTGAAATGGTAGAATATTTAAAACTTAAAAAATCTATCAATAAATGTTTAAAGATAATAAATAACAATAAATATTATATTCAAAATTAACGTTTAAATATTATGCTCCAAATGTATAAAGGCATTGCATTATTATGCATAATTAAATTTCATTAAAAATATTAGTCTTCCTAAGGAAACTAATATAACCTATGTCACTTTCCAACCCTAATAATTTTTTTTCAGTATATATTTGGGAGACAAGTACATACGTCTTTGGTCCGAGAATGGTGCACATCTTTCCACGTGTCCGACCGTTAACGGCTCTTGGCATCCCTCACAACGTGCTTCATATTTAGCCATCATCGGCTCATGAGGCAATCTTGTGTGCCCGATTCTCAGCCTTGTTAACACAACTTCTACTTGTCGGTTGGGATGGACGCTGGTCACCCAACTGCCAAGATCATCTCTAATCTCTAGCAGTTTGTTTCTGGAGGTATGCCTCCTTTGTTCTCTCCAGTTATCACGAAGACAACTTCTGATGCTGGGTTTCAAGTCGGTGTGTGGGAGAGGAAAACGAGCATCACAGGGCTGAGCGGCAGCTGCCTTGGCCTTCCGTTCAGCTCGCTCATTCCCACAGATACCAACATGCGCTGGCACCCAACACTACTGCAAGGATAGCATGTAACTCTGCAGTGAAGATCAAGGCTGCTAGAGAAAGACTGCCAACTGCAAAGCTGCAAAGCTGCAAAGCCCACACCATTTTTAGATTTTGAACCAACTGTTTATATTCCATCTGATCCTTGGTAGTCATGCCCCAGGCAAGGCGTTAAAAAAAGAAAGCATGCACATGAATTCAAAGAGTCGGTTGTGAAACAATCCAAAGGACACAAACAAACATAAAAACTATGTGACGACTTTAACCCCCGTCAGGAGTTATCATAACACTTTGGAGAAGAAAGAACTATGGAAAATGGAAAATAAGGGAAAGGATATAGAGAAAAACAGATGATACATTGTGAATATCGAACTTTACATATATGCAAAAGGTAACATTGGAAATAAACATTTTAATTTATACACAGATAACTAAGCATGAGACTTGGTCGAAAATGCATCTTGTATTTAAAAAAATAACCAAGTCCACATTAACTGAAGTCTTACAAGGACTCTGTGTTTACAAACTGGCTTAAAATGACCGTTAAAGCCGCACGAATGGCTCGTCTAAGCGTCAATTCTAGGTCACTATATCTACCGTAACATCTTCACAAAGCATACTATTTTCTCCTAGATGCATATACAATGTGCCCGTCAAACAGTGACATATACCTCCGATTGGCAACTAAATATAAACTAGAAACAAAAATGGACATCACTAAATAATTAAGATACAATAACCGACATATCCATTTCTGTATATACAACTTTCTGAAGTTGAAAAAAAAAAGTTACTGAATATAGTGTCAACTGAAGAATGTTATGACAAATTTTGACAAATTATTTCTACTTTCAAGAATTGTAGACTGGCATATTCTTTTCCATACAATAAAGATACACTAATAACAAGGATAATAAAATGATAATAATAAGAATACGAAAAGTAATGGTGATGATAACAACAATTGTAATAATAACAATAATAATAATAATAATAATAATAATAATAATAATAATAATAATAATGATAATAAAAACAACAACAACAAAACAACAATAACAATTATTATCACTGTCAACCATTGTCATTATCAGTCATTATTAGTGATTATTAGTATACACTGTCAATAGTATTATTATTATAATCATAATAATAATAATAATTATTATTATGATGATGATAATGATATTGATGACCATAATAATAATGATAATGGTAATAATAATGAAAAAGATAAGAATTAATAACCGAATTCAACACAGTAACAGCAAAAGAAAGAAAATAAAGTTACTGAAAATTGAGAAAGACCTCAAGAATTCAATTAATGAAATGAATGACTGACATACATATTCTCTAAGATGACAAAACATGTCAGTATGTAATGTATGAAACATGCCATTTCTTTACACAATATTCAGTTCTCCTTCAAGTGATTTGTTTATTCAAAATTATTTAGTATGAATAGTCCCATAATACTTCATGTTATGATATTCTTTGATCTGCTTATCAAGTACCGGCTTTATATAGATAGATAGATGAATAGATAACGATAAACATATAAATATATAACCTGCATTAATTTCACTCATGACTAATACTTTAATATTCAGTAACCTGAATGCAGTATTAAAGACATTCATCGTTCGTTAATTGCTGCAATAGTCCTGATATATATATATATATATATATATAAATATATAAATATAAATATATATATATAAATATATATATATATAAATATACATATACATATATAAATATATGTATATAAATATATATGTATATAAGTATATACATATAAGATTATATATCTATATGAATATATATATATATATATATATATATATATATATAAATATATGTTTATATATAAATATATATATATAAATATATATATATATATAAATATGTATATAATATATATATATATATATATATATATATATATATATATATTCATATATATATTCATATAGATATATAATCTTATATGTATATACTTATATACATATATATTTATATACATATATTTATATATGTATATGTATATTTATATATATATTTATATATATATCTCTATATATATTTATATATATATATATTTATATATATAAGATATATATATATATCTATATGTATACATAAATATATATAAAAACATATACGTATATATATGTATATATATAAGTATATATGTATGTATGTATGATTAGTACTATTAGTTCTTAATTGGTAATCACACACACACACACACACACGAGCATATATATATATATATATATATATATATATATATATATATAGTAATGTATTATATATGTGTATATATATACTATAATAGCAATATACTATACTATACTATAACAGCAATATACTACATGTATGTATATATATATATATATATATATATATATATATATATATACATATACACACATATATACATATACACACATATACATATATGTTTATAAATATCCATCTATCTGTCTATACATATATTTCGGTTGGTCAAAAATTCTAGCTCCTAGGCCAAAAACTGAACCGTTCGCTGCTTAAAACGACCGCAAAAGCATGATCAGTGTTGTTAATCCGCAGGAATGGCTCTATTGAGCGTCAAGCCTGAAAAAAGTTTGTGCTTAAACTCCAGTATTTTCTACAAGAAACGTTTTAAATCAATAGATCTACCCTAACATTTTTACAATACCTAATATTTTCACCCGGATGCATATACAGTGCCCCTAAATCAGCAACACTCTAACGCGCAAAACAAACCAGACACAAAACAAATGGAATTCACCGATATACTCTTTTCTCTCTCTATATATTTTGTGAAATTGGAAATATTAGTTAATATAACATCATCAGAAATTTAGAAAAATGATTTCTGCCATCAAGAACTGTTGACTGGCATATTATTTTCCATACAATATGAGATAATAACACTTAGAACAAAGATGCAGATAATTATAATAAGGATGATGATAATTATTATTGTCATTAATATAAAATTTAATGTCCATGTCATTATCACTGTCTTTGTCACTGCCTTCATTATAGCTACTGTTATTGTTATCACTTGTACAGGGTTTGGTGATGGTTTCCCTTAGCATTTTGTTGTCTTGTGTGCGAAGTGTGAGAGTGCGTGCGTGCTTGTGTGCTTCAGCGACCCATTTGGTTTATCCGGACGACCCATTCCCCTTGCTTCGAACCTGAAGAAAGCCATGGTAGGTGGTCGCCGTTATATGGTCAACCACTTGGCGCCGAACTCAACACCGATACACATTGTAAGTAGGCCTCTATATTTATTATATATATATATATATATATATATTTTTTTTTTTATTGCGAAAATTGAAGTGTGAAAATGAAGTGACATAACTGAAGTGATTTAGTGACAATAAAAGTAAATATTCAAAATGGTTTTCGTTTTCAGCCTCCTTAATCTTGGTATAAGGTGGAAGAATCCCAGGCCGCATTACCTGGCTGCAAGTCGTGCCTGCATACCCTGGCTGCATATCGTGCCTGTATATCGTGGCTGCATACCTTTGACTACCTACCCTGTTATCATTCTTCTTCTTCTTTTTCTTTTTCTTTTCTTTTTATTTTTCTTTTCTTTTGTTTCTTCTTCTTCTTATTATTATTATTATATTTGAATGCTGCTATTGCTGATGATTGAAATACTCTCTATGTCATTGAATCGTAGGTATATATCTTTTCGAGGGACGAGGAGTTTTAAGGTGAAAATTAATTTGTGTTCTGATGATTTATGATTTATAAGAAAAAAGAATCATTTCCATTATCTCCTTTATCTCATATCATTTGAAGTTGTAAGGTTATGTGAAGGAGGAACTCGAATGAGGCCACCTGTGAAGCGGAAGATCTAGGGGCCAAATAAATTGAGGAGCCTCGTTCGTGCCTCAGGCCCCATGAGATACAGGCTTACCAGGAACGTGACCAATATGAAGATGATACATAATATATAAAACACCAAAAAGGTTAAAATGAACAAAAAGAATGTGGCGAAGGCACTAAAATAAAACTAAGTTCAAGACTTTAAAAGGCCAAATGCTCGAAGGGCTTGAGAATTACAAAAAGATACCGAAAGGGCTTAAAAATACTACAGAGAACTAACACCTAAGCCAAAATACGTAGGAGATAAAATGAAGAAAAAGTAAAAGATCGCAAAAAAGTCAGAAAATTGTAAAAAGCAAAAGCTGAAGTTAATGTGTAAAGCCTATAAAAAAGTAACGAGGAAAAGTACAAGATAAAGTAAGTAATATTCAAAGTAACTAAAAAGGAAAAGT
Organism: Penaeus chinensis; assembly: GCF_019202785.1. Classification (NCBI taxonomy): domain Eukaryota; kingdom Metazoa; phylum Arthropoda; class Malacostraca; order Decapoda; family Penaeidae; genus Penaeus; species Penaeus chinensis. The sequence continues at coordinate 4,412,215 of NC_061839.1, forward strand.
CAGAGCACACATGGTTCACAGTAAAACAACGTAAACAAATAAAATGTCCAGCATAAATACACCTGGGCAAGGAAAAGGGTCAGCACAACCTTGTTTCAGCAACCGTGGTGTAAACTCCACACAGGTAAAGGGAAGAATCACAACACAGTCAGAGTATCCACTTCATTTATTTAACAAAAACATGGGGGTTACTTTAATTAACTCCCGTGGACGGAAGCGTAGCATTGAAAACACTAAAACAATAGGTAGGAAATGTTATAATAAAAGATAATGTACAAAAGATAAAAAACACAAATATAATCGATAAAGCGTCAAAGGAAATCACTAACAAAAATATAATAATCACAAAAGAATACTTAAAACAATCTGCTGCGATTCAATAACAAAAAGATATAAACAATCAGTACCATTATCTTGCTATAAAAGAGAGCTTAAAATTATGAACATGTAAAATGCAACCGCTAAAAATAAAAAACCTGAAGATGCGAAAAAATATTCTGTTATCCAAACAATGTGAATCAGTGTAAAATATATGTAGATAATAAAAGGATTTCAAATTGCATGTAAATAAAGCAAGCATAAAACAAAGATAAAAAAGAAGTGTAGAAATAAGGCTGGCAGAGGGAAGTGGTCCGCCTGTGCTCGACTCTACTTGTGGATTACGGTAGGATGCAGGGTAGGATAGGGATAGGATGGGAGCAGGAGAGGATAGGGCTAAAAGTAGAAGGTAGGAAGAACAGGAAAAAGGAATGGAAAGGGGAAGAATCAGCGTAGAAACAGAGGGAAACGAAAAAGCGAAGGAACAAGAAGAGGGTGTGAATAAGAGGGGAACGAGGGGGAAATGCGGCAGGATACAGGGCAGGATAGGGATAGGATGGAGGCAGGATGGGATAGGGATAGAGATAAAAAGTAGAACAAGCAGGGAAAACGAATAGAAGAGGGAGAAACTAGCTCGGAAGTAGAGAGGAGGGAAAAGGGAGAGGAGAGGAAGAGAGTGCGAATAAAGATAGGATAGAAAGAGAAGTAGAAACAAGAGCAAGATAAAGAGAAATAGAAGGTAAAACAAACAGGAAAAACAAGTGGAGGGGGAGAAATAAATAGAGAAGTAGAGGGGAATGAAAAGACAAAAGAATGAGACAAGAGGCGAATAAGGATACGAGAGGGACAGAAGGATCAGGGAATGGAAAGGAGGAGGGGTATAGGTGATGGGTATGGTCTGGGGGCGGGGGGTGGGGGAGGAGGAGGTTGATAACCACACAGTAAATTTAATTTGCTTTAAATATGTTGTCTAAACCATAAAAAATATATTCTTCTGATGAATATTAAGTGGAGTTCTTGGGCATCCTTCGCATTCGAAGGCTTCTTACCACTACGGTACGCGAACGACGTTGTTGCCATGGTGACGGAATATCGTTTGACTTAGCGATCTAAAGGCTAGCCATTTACGGGGTTAGCTTGACAAAAAAAAAAAAAAAAATAATAATAATAAACAAAAATGAGATATCAAGAAAAATTCTTTAGATTCTAGGCAAAAATATTCCTTGCTTAAAATGGCTTTAAAAAGTGAAGTTCTTTCCACCTACAGGGGGGTAGATTGAGAAAGAAGAAGAAGAAAAAGAAGAAGAAAAGAGATAGCAAGGAAAAGTCTTGAGATACCAGTCAAGAATATTCCCTACTTAAAACGCCTTTAGTCTTTGGCTGTGTCGGTAGTGTACTAGAGGGTCTTTTATATAAATAGGCGCACAGCTGGTCAGGCCTCAAGACCTCAATCAGGGTACTGGGCTGTCAAGAGCTAGCCTCAACCACGTAGAGCCCGAGGATCATGTCAATCCTTTATGTTATCAGTTATTATCATTATTATTAATATTAATAATCAATATTATTATCATTATTATTATTATTGAACTCATAATAATAATAATACCATCATTATCATTACTGTTCTCACTATTATCATTATCATCATTATGATAATAATAATAAAAATTATTCTTATTATCATTATTATTATTATTGTTATTAACATAAATAATCTTGCAATTATTATCACTGTGTTTGTTGCTTTATCGTCATTGTTATTTTTGTTGTGTTGTGAATTTTTTATCATATATAACATTGTTGTTATCATTATTTTTTATAATAACAGTAATAATAATCATCAGCATAACGATTATGATAACGATAATAATAATAATAATCATAATAATAATAATAATAATAATAATAATAACAATGATAATGACGATAATAATGCTAATGATAATGATAATAATAACAATGGTAATGACGATAATAATGATAATGATACTTATAATAATAACAATGATAATGACGATAATAATGATAATGATAATGATAATAAAAATAATGATAATAAAAACAAGAAAATAGTAAAGATAATGATAATGATATGATGAAAAACTATAAAAATAATATTAATGATGATTAATAACAATAAAAAATAATGATAATGATAATCATGATAATGGTAATAATAATGATAATATGATAATGATGATATTAAAAATAGTAGAAATATTGGCAATGATAACAGAAACAACAAGAACGATAACATTTATAACAAGAACAATAGTAATAATATTGATAAAGGCGATAATAACGGTAATAATAGTGATAATAGTAGTAATAATGATAGTTAATAACAATTAGGTTTTTATAATAATAATAATAATGATAATAATGATAATGATGATTATGATATTAGGAATAATGATAATGTAATAATATTTGCGTTTTTCCAAACACGTCCACACATTTCACATTCAGCACACACATTCTGTATTTTCCATCCATCCTTCTCCTATACAACATTCACACCCATATACACAACACACGCGGTTACCGAACCAACTTATCGGGCGGTGGCAGCGTGCCGTAGGCCTGGAACCTTACATCTGTTCACTGCCGACGAATCTTTTCCTGAACAAAAGACTATATTCTCAGTTGAGGCTGAACTCAACCAGACACAGTGAAATCTACTGGGTCTACGCCCCGCTACAATTATTATCATAGTTAATCATTATTATTAATTAGAATTATAATAATCAATCATGGTCGTTAATCATAATCAATAATCTAATCATTAATCATGCTCCTTAATCATTATCATTAATCATTACCATTAATGTAGTGATTAATGATTATCATTAATCGTTACCATTAATCATTATCATTAAACATTGCAGTGTACGGCTGCGCACTCGTCGACTCTAAGGCCGATCTCGCCAGGACTGACATCATCCTCAAGCGCCATGCCACATGCCTGCCTCTTCTACCACGAAGCTGCGCGGTAGCTTCACCGACGATTCCTGCGCCCTGATTGCGGTCTTGATGCCTGACCAGCTGTATATAGGAGACTCTTGGACACTACCGCACGCCGGCCCAACCATTGGCTTCTGGCTTCTAGCGCACTCACTGTGCACCCGCGTGAGGCCGCTGCCTCGCCCTCCTTGTGCATCGCATTCTCGGCTTGAGCGCGCCATCACTTCGCTATCCCCCCATATGAAGATTCATAGGGGGGGATAGCTCCACAAGCGGGCGTGCCGAGTACAGTACACCCGCCTGGAGGATGGCCTTCGCTCGTCTTGCATCCTCACCCTCTCGGCTGGGGCGTGCATTAAAATCCTCCGCTTTTTTTTTTTCAAGAATCGTGTGCGCACCTCTGCGCACCCGCGCATGGCTGGTGCTTCACCCGCCATTTGCACTTCGCCCTCCCGGCTCGAGTGCGCCTTCATAAGTCGCGGCCAACGCCACACGGGCCGCTAGAGACTGTAAATTAACTAATTTGGACTTGATTATTTTTATGACCCCGGGACGTATTCTAGACGAAGGCTAATTATTTGGATGGCATTGAAGTCGCCAAGAAAAAAATCGAATATTGTAAACATGTAGTCTGAAATGCACAGTTTTCATTTAACTGTTTTATCACTTTTCTTCAGCATCTTTTTCCTTATTTCTCTTTTTCTATTTTTCTTTCTCTTCTGCGACGCTTCCAAAGTGTCCTAATAACCCCTAGTTATCACATATTTTTTTCCTCTCTTTATATGGTTGTTTGGGTCCTTTGGACTGTCGAACTATCGGGTTGATCTTCCGGTCCTTTGCGTATTTTCTTCTTTTCGCATGGCCTGGGAGTCACTTTCGGGGTATAAGTTCCCATGGTTTTGGGAAGGTGAATAACTTCGTTCCTGACTTTTATCCTGTGCGGGTTATTAGACCTGTGCTCTCGCTTTCTGGATTTACCTCGCTTCGCACCCGCAGAACTTCTTAGGGAGTGCAAATTGCTCAATAAATAAACATCGTACCGTTGTAGAGCTTTACCACCTCTGTGTTCTGGTTCTGCCGAAGGCTAAATGCTTGAAATTGTCCAGATGAATCAGTATATTAAATTGAGGCTGGGATGCTGGGATGCTATCTCCCTTTTCACCTTTACACATCCAACATTCAGGACACATATTCTGTATTTTCCTTCCACCCTTCTCCTATACAACATTTACATCCCCATGGTAGCAGCGGGTCGTAGGCCTGGAACCTTACATCTGTTCAGTGCAGACGAATCATTTCTTGAACGAAAACTGTATTGTTGGGTGAGCTACAATCATTATCATTATTGTAATCATTATCAGTAGTGTAATTATTATTGCAGTGAATTTTCCCCTGACTTCAAGCGGGTCACCCCGCATGCTTTCGGGCTGCCTAGTCCCCTGACGCTATGGATTTCTACAAAAAGTCTACTGACTCCTCTGCCCAACAAAATGACGTGGCATTGCTATTTTTCTGAGTTTGTCTGTGCTTTTTCAATAAGAATATACCTGTGTTTTTATATCCTTTGCTTTACCTTTCCCATTGGTCCCTGATCTACAGCTACATCTACTTACCTTGAGTTCCATACTTGCCTTGTCTTATTCTAGCCTTTTCGTCTTCGACTAAATCACCTTAGCTTTGTTTCTCACTTTTCTTCGTGTTTCCCCGTTGTCCCTCACGGATTTCTTCTTTCACTTTTTCGTATATTCGTACATTTTTTTCGTATTATTTTATGTATTTCTAAACTTATTTCAAACTCGACATACACAGATTAATATATTATGGGTAAAATATGGTAGGTCGGTCGAGAGAGGGAGAGGCTTTTATATTGTGTAGAGACAGACCCTTGCATTATTTGCTGGCTGACTGGCGCTTCTCTCGCTGTGGCGGATTGCCTCTGTTTTACCAAATAAGTGTATGGTGTATTGCCCTGTATATTGCCTATGTTCGGAAGATTTCATATTAAATGTATAGTATGGATGCTCTTTTTATGCGGCATTTTTAGTCAGCCAGTGAGGCTATTTTATTATTAGTTTATTATGACTACGGGATTGTTATTTAAATCACCACCAAATACAACAAACCCACATGGACATTACTTGTAGTTGGGTAGGACACGCTGCCAAATAAACAAATAAATCAAAAATGAGAATGACAGTGTCAAGAATGATAGTGATGGTAATAATTGTAATGATAATAAAGCTAATAATAATTTTTTTTTTTAATAATAATAAAAATGATACTAGTAATAATAATTATGATAATGATATTATGTAATAATATTCACAATATTAAAAAAATGATAATAATGATAGTATTAATAACAATAGTAATGATAATGATTATGATGCTAATACTAATACTAATGATAATAATAGTAATTATAATGACATAATAATAGTAATGGAATTATAATGGCATGATAATAGTAATTAACAATTAGGCATTAATAGTAATAGAATTAATAGTAATTAGTAATTAATAATAATGGAATTATAACGACATAATAATAGTAATGGAATCATAATGACATA
>NC_061839.1:4443069-4448069 GCF_019202785.1 Penaeus chinensis
AGGAGGAGGAGGAGGAAGAGGTGGAGGAGGTGGTGGTGGTGGTGGGGAGGAGGAGGAGGGAGGGAGGGAGGAGGAGGAAGAGAGGAGGAAGAGGAGAGGAGGGGAGGCAGAGGGTGGTGAGATGAGGAGGGAAGAGAGAAAGAAGGAGGGAGAAGGGGTGGGAGAAGGTTGGTGGGTGGAGGAGGGAAGAGGAGGAGGAGATGAGGAGTGAGAAGAGGAGGTGGGAGGAGGAGGAGGTGGGGTGTTGTAGGAGGAGGGGAGGAGAAATAAGGGAGGATTGGTTTCGGAAATGGAGGAAAGATGCTTCCGTTGGTGGTGTGGAGAAGAGAGAGACAATGGGGGGGCCGGAGGAGGAGGAGGAGGAGGGAGGGAGGAGGAGGAGGAGGGGAGGAGGGGGAGGAGGGAGGAAGGAGGAGGGGAGGGGAGGAAGGAGAGGGAGGAGGAGGAAGAGGAAGGAGGGGAGGAGGAGGAGGAGGGGGAGGAGGAGGAGGAGGAGGAGGAGGAGGAAGGAGAGGGGGGAGGAGGGAGGGAGGAGGAGGAAAGGAGGGGAGAGGAGGGGGAGAGGAGGGGGAAGGAGGAGGGGAGGAGGAGGAGAAGAGGGGAGGAGGAGGAGGAGAGGAGGAGGAGGAGGAGGGAGAGAAGAGGGAAGAGGAGGAGGAGGAGGAGGGAAGAGGAGGGGAGGAGGAGGAGGAAAGGAGGAGGGGGGAGGAAAAGGAAAGGGGGAGGAGGAGGAGGGGGGAGGAGGAAGGAGGAGGGGGGAGAGGAGGAGGAGGAGGAGAGGAGGAGGAGGAGGAGGAGGAGGAGGAGGAGGAGGAAGAGGAGAGGGGAGGGGGAGGAGGAGGAGGAGGAAGGAGGAGGGGGAAAGGGGAGGATATATAAAATTTATTTTTTTTATATATATTTATATATTATATATAATATATATACAACACACACACCCCAAACACCAACACACCAAAAAACCACACACACACCAACACACACACCCCACACCACACACACCACACACACACACACACACACATAATTATATTGTGGGGGGCTTGCCCTCGAGAATAGAGTGCCGCCTCTCGGAGAATAATACAGTATTTTATTTACTGTGATCATGATGAAGTAGAATTGTAAATGGACTAAATAAACAAAATGCTCATGCCCATTATTATTATCTACGTAGAAAGAAAATCATAAAGAAAATGCAACGTGGAAATAGTTAAAACAAATACACAATATACACGCTAATGTTTTTAACAGATTCTGTACCTGCTAAACGAAAGGTTCTGTGTTTTAGCTCGATGATGGCCCAAGAGTCGTTGGGCAGTTAATTAAGTCTGCTTTATTCTACGAAAGGGTCTCCTTATTCCCCCATTTCCCTCTTATCTCTCCTTATATATGTAAATAAACCTATCCCAACAGCCCCTCTCCGCCACCCTCTGATATCCCTCTCTCTTTCCCTGAGGGTCTTGTTCCCCATTACACCTCCGGCCCTCCCTGTGAACGATATTCTTGACACTTCATTTGTTCTCACTGCTTGGACACGGCGAGGTAATGCGCACCGTGCTGCTCCTTCTGCCATCTCCTTCTGGATATTCTTCTTATTTTGTTTTGTTTTGCCTTGTCTGTGGGTTTTTAAAAGTCCTCTTTCTTTCTTTCTTTCCTTATTTTTTTTTTCTCGCTTGTCAGTCTCCCTTTGTCTCGCCCTCTCTCTCTCTCTCGCTCTCTCTCTCTCTCTCTCTCTCTCTCTCTCTCTCTCTCTCTCTCTCTCTCTCTCTCTCTCTCTCTCTCTCTCTCTCTCTCTCTCTCTCTCTCTCTCTCTCTCTCTCTCTCTCTCTCTCTCTTTCTCTCTCTCTCTTGTCGTTCTCATATCTCTCTCCCTCTCTCCCTTTCTGTTTGTCTGTCTGTCCCTCCGACAAGAACCAACATTTTCCTCCAAATCATATATATTCCCAAATTATCTTTCCGAAATCAGAAAAAAACGAGGTAAAAAGAAACTTGGACTGTAGCGTTCGTACTTTTCTAATAACAACTCTGGCCGAGACTGACACGGTTGAAAATATGACTTTGGACTCGAAAACCTTTTCTTTTGGGCCTTCGTCTGCCTCCTTCTTCCCCTGGCTACTTCGGTGGTCTCTGTCTGTCTGTGTGTCTGTCTATCAGTCTGTCTGTGTGTCTGTGTCAGTCTGTCTGTCAGTTTGTCTGTCTCTCTCTCTCTCTTTTCCTCTCGCTCCCCCCCCCCCCCTCTCTCTCTCTCTCTCTCTCTCTCTCTGTCCCTCTCCCTCCCTCCTTCCCTCCCTCCCTCTCTCTCTCTCTCTCTCTCTCTCTCTCTCTCTCTCTCTCTCTCTCTCTCTCTCTCTCTCTCTCTCTCTCTCTCTCTCCCCCATGCCTCCCCCCCCCCTCTCTCTCTCTCTCTCTCTCTCTCTCTCTCTCTCTCTCTCTCTCTCTCTCTCTCTCTCTCTCTCTCTCTCTCTCTCTCTCTCTCTCTCCCGTGAATGAAAGTATTTGAGGCCAAGGTGCGTGGGGAGGCTTTCCTTCTTAATAAAGACAATGGGGTTAAATAAGTGGCGTGGATCTATGTAGTGTTCTCTCTGTTTACGTCTTTGTGTATGTATGTGTGGCTGCCTCTCTCTCTCTCTCTCTCTCTCTCTCTCTCTCTCTCTCTCTCTCTCTCTCTCTCTCTCTCTCTCTCTCACTCTCTTTCTCTCTCTCTCTCACTCCCTCCATTCCTTTCTCCCTCCAACCCACTCACCCTATCTGTCTCCCTCCCTCAAACAGGAAAAAGAAAGAAAGAACACACACACACACATAAAAAAAAGAAAAATATAGGAAGACATAAAGAAAGAATGATGAAAAAAACAAAAAAAACTCCGAAAGAGACAAAACGAAAAAGACAGAAAGGAGTAGACGAGCACCACAACATAACGTGTGTGTGACTACGCCAACGCGACGGGGGTTCCTCTCACACAGCGAGTTCTCCCTTCCAAGATTCCTCCAAGTTGGTCAGACGAGGCACAATCAGAGAGCAAAAGTTTATCACCGTCGGGCATCTGTGCTCTGGCCGGAGGAGGAGGAGGAGGAAGGGAAAGAGAAGGAGGAGAAGAGGACAAAGAATTAGAAAAAGAGGAAGAGGAAGAATTACAAGAAGGATTAGAAGAAGTGGAAAGGAAAAGAGGAAGAGAAGAATCAGAAGGATTCGAAGAAGTGGATAGAAAAAGAGGAAGAGGAAAAATTAGAAAAAGGATTAGAAGAAAATGAAGAATTAGAAGGAAACGAAGAATTAAAAGAAGGATTAAAAGAAGAAGAAGAATTGAAAGGAGAGGAAGAATTAGAAGAAGAATTAGAAGAAGAGGGAAAGTGATAATGGTAGGTGGAGGAAGGGAAAAAGAAAGAGATGAGGAATTAGAAGAGGAAATAAAAGAAAAAGACGAATTATAAGACGAATCAGAAGAAGAGGAAAAGGGAAAATGAAGTAAGGGAAGAAAGGAAGAATTAGAAAACATGTAAAAAAACGAGGAATAGTTAAAGAAGAATTAAAAGAGGAAAACTGATAATGGCAGGTGGAGGAAAGGAAGAGAAACAGGGGGAGAGGAAGATTTAGAACAATTAAAAGAGGAGGAAAAATGATAAATGGCTGGAGGAGGAAGAGAAAGAGAAGAAGAGAGAGGGAGAGAGAGAGATAATAAGAATAAGAATTAAAGGAAGATGAAGAATTGAAAATAAAGGAAGAAAAAAAAGAATAATAGTAAGATGAGGAAAATGATAATGGCAGATGGAAGAAGGGAAAGAGAAAGAGGAGAAGAAAACTTAGAAAAAGAGGAAAGATGGAAGACGAGAAACGGAAAGAGGGGGAGAGGAAAAATTAGAAGAATTAGAAATCGAGAATAATAATAATAATAAGAAGAATTATGATAATAATGATAATAATAATAATAAGGATAATAATGATAGAAAAATATAGTAATGATGAAAATAATAATAAGAATAATAATGTCTATTATAATAGTATTCATAGTAATGATAATAAAAGTAATAATGACAAATAATGATAATGTGATAATAATAATGATAATGATGATGATGTTGATGACGATGATGATGATGATGATAATGATAAGGATAACAACAACAAGAATAGTAATAATAATGATAATAACAATTATAAGCATAATAATGATGATGTCGATAAGGATAATAATAATAATGATAATAATAATGATGATAAAGATAATAGTGATAATGATAATGATGCTAATAATATCAATGCTAATAGAAAACTAATAATGATAATAATGAAAAATATAATAGTATAAATGATAATGGTAATGATAATGATAAAAATGATAATAAAAATAATAACGATAATGATAATGATAATGATCATCATAATCATAATAATGATACTGATGATAGTACGAGGAATAAGGAAGAGATAGTGTGGATAAAAGAGAAAGTGGAAGGTCGTTGCTAAAATAAAACTTGGTTCAATTTGAATCTTTATTTGTGCAGTTATGTTTCCATTGTTTATGTAACAATATAGTTTTCGTTGTAATTTTTTTTCTCCGTTTTTTTTTTCTTTTCCTCTCGGTTTCAGCATTGTAAAATTGGTGGCTTGTTGTAAATTCCATTGCCCATGATACCCCTTGGTGGTAATGTGAATCATTGAGTTAATGTTAAAGCTACTCAGTTATTGGCGTTGTAGCCCTGAGAGAGAGAGAGAGAGAGAGAGAGAGAGAGAGAGAGAGAGAGAGAGAGAGAGAGAGAGAGAGAGAGAGAGAGAGAGAGAGAGAGAGAGAGAGAGAGAGAGAGAGAGAGAGAGAGAGAGAGAGAGAGAGAGAGAGAGAGAGAGAGAGAGAGAGAATGGGGAAGGAGGGAGGGAGAGAGAGGAGGAAGGGAGGGAGGGAGAGAGGGAAGGAGGAGATAGATAGATAGATAGATAGATAGATAAAAAGATATATACACATTCACATATATCTATATATATCTCTCTATCTACCTATCTATCTATC
>NC_061839.1:4450569-4453069 GCF_019202785.1 Penaeus chinensis
GAAGAGCAGAAGAAAAAAAAATTAAAGAGGAAGTGGATATGTATTGCAGGAAATGCAGTGTTGCAATTGTTGAATGCTCTTTCGTTTTGTGTGTGTGCGCATGTATCTATGTCCGACTCGGGCGAATTTATTGTTTCAGAATTTTACAGCCACACGTAAAAAAAAAATATTGGTATTATTATTATTTTTTTTTACTTGGGATAACATGGCCACAAAGCAGTGTTTATACAGTGTCATACACACACACACACACACATACACACACGCACGCATGCACGAACTGAGTTCCAAAGAGGGAGATTGTTTGATGAGGCCTTTTGGTATAAGAGATCTTGGTATGAGGGATATGGTATGAGGGATCTTGGTATGAGGGATCTTGGTATGAGGGATCTAGGTATGAGGGATCTTGGTATGAGGGATCTTGGTATGAGGGATCTGGGTATGAGGGATCTTGGTATGAGGGATCTGGGTATGAGGGATCTTGGTATGAGGGATTTTGGTATGAGGGATCTTGGTATGAGGGATCTTGGTATGAGGGATCTTGGTATGAGGGATCTTGGTATGAGGGATTTTGGTATGAGGGATCTTGGTATGAGGGATCTTGGTATGAGGGATTTTGGTATGGGGGATCTTGGTATGAGGGATGTCGGTATGAGGGATCTTGGTATGAGGGATTTTGGTATGAGGGATCTTGGTATGAGGGATTTTGGTATGGGGGATCTTGGTATGAGGGATGTCGGTATGAGGGATCTTGGTATGAGGGATCTTGGTATGAGGCACTCTCGAATTTGATATTAGTTATCTTGCTCTCAGCATTTTGATATAAGGCATTCGTGTGTAAGATATGGGATCTTAGCATAAGATATTCCCTCATACGGCATTTTCGTATAAAATATTGTCGTATGATGCATCTTGATACATGGTATTTCGACATATTGGTATAAGACATTCTCTGGTATAAGCAAATATTAAAGGTAGTGGGGTTGTTGCGTAATGAAATCACTTTACTTCAGTGTCCCCCCCCCCGAATTTGGTAGCGCCCCTAGATTCATGTGCCGTCCCTCGTAAGGAGCGCAAAACCAGTCTCGAGTTTATTTTGTTTCGTCTAGTTTTTGTTTGTATTGAAATCACTTCTCTTTGATTTTAATCGCCTTGCTTCATTTCATTATTTTTATTTCATTTTTAGTATTTTATACTCGTATGTATTACTTTTTGATTCTGTTTATTTAAATGATATTTCAACATTATGTGGTCCCGTTGAGCAAAGCAATTTGACTACTTTGATAATGATGATTTATGATAATGAATCTTTGGCTAAGCAGGCGATTGCCTTTGTTTACATGAATGCTATCGCACAGAGAAAATTGTTAGATGCTCTGTGTAATTGATAGCCCCTGGAATTCGACTACAAAGTTCACCTTTTCCCTCCTGTTATATGTCCAAGTTAAGTGGAGTGATATTTTGAAGTACGAGATTAAAGGGCGGTTATTATTTAAAGGTCAGTGCTTCGTTTTTATGGTTTATTGATTTGTTATACTGGATCGGTTTTAGTGTTTGTTTTCCAGTTTAGTATTACCTTGCATGTTCTGTTTTATTATTGCTCTTTTATGTTCAGCTTCGCTTTTATTTCGACTTTTATTTATTTGTTTTATGTTCAGTTTGCCATCTTTCAACTTGTATTTGATTTTTTGTTTGTTCAGTTTTGTGGAATAAATGTAGGAACTTTATTTTGTTACCCAAATCATTATCATTTTTATTATCATAATTACTATTATCGTCATTATTATCATTATTATAATTTTCATCATCATTATCATTAGCATCGTTTTACTATTATAACTACTAATACTATCAATATTACTTTAATTGCTTACCTGACATATTAGCTATGCCATTTTTTAAAATTCTGTTATGAATGAAAACGAAACACATAGATAAAGAACCATGGTTATCAGTGAGACACTCCAGCGAAACAGCGCAGTAAATGAAATCTGGGTATATGTCCGTAGACTTATTCCCCTGAAATTGATACTATATTCCTTAGCTGGTTATCGGATTGTGGCGTTTCAGTGATATACAAAGACATATATATTTTGCTAAGGAATGATAGGTAAAAACATATTTGAAATTAGATACTGTAATATTGGAATGAAAATCAATGCCTTTGAAATTATAATAATGTTGTATTACAAATAATCACAGTAATTGCAAACCAAAACGTGAGTAGAAAACGATAACGACAATAACATTTACAGTTACAGGGTAATCTAATAGTAATGATGAAAATATGGATAATGATAATAACATTAATAGTAATGGTAATGATGATGATAATAATAATAATAATCATAATAATAATAATAACAATAATAATAATAATAATAATGATGTTGATGATTATAATGATAATTATTATAAAGTTAATGATAATTATTATAATGCTAATGATAATGATAACAATGGCATAAGCGATAATGATAATTATAATAATAACAGTGGT
>NC_061839.1:4468069-4473069 GCF_019202785.1 Penaeus chinensis
GGACATCAGACTTAATACATACACACATGCATACAAACATACGGAGAAACAAACACATACACAGAAGAGAGAGAGGGATACATGGAGAAAGACTGAGAGAGGCACATATACAGAGAAACAGACACACAAACACAGAGAAGAGATAGAGAGATGCATGGAGAGAGATAAAGAGAGAGAGACGCACACACAGAAAGACAGAGAGAGAGAGAGAGAGAGAGAGAGAGAGAGAGAGAGAGAGAAAGAGAGAGAGAGAGAGAGAGAGAGAGAGAGAGAGAGAGAGAGAGAGAGAGAGAGAGAGAGAGAGAGAAGAGTTAGAGAGCCCTTAGTGAATCATCTTAATAAGGCTTTTAACTCGAGGCAGAAAACCGCAACAGGAAAATCAAAGTTGCTCTTTGAGTGAGCCTTCCGCTCGTGGCAAGTAGCTCAGCTGGGAATAGCAGTCAAGAGGAATGCTTAAGTGCAATATACTCTTATCATGAAGCTTCTAAATAATTTCATGTGTTCTCTCTCTACTGCTTTATTGATATAGACAGACAGAGGCAGAGAGCTTGGGAGAGAGGGGAGAGAGGGAAGTAATAGCAACGCACATAGTCGCACACTCTTTAAGATAGACAGATAGAGATAAAGATATAAAGAAAGCCATAAATAGATGGATAGCTAAATTTATGTATGTAGATAGACAAGTAGATAGAGAAAGAGAAAATAAGATTGAGGGAGAAAGATAGATTGATAGATAGATAGTGATATATGAATAAATATATATATTATATTATATATATATATATATATATATATATATATATATATATATATATATATATATATATATATATATACTCGTATAAAGAGAGGGTGGGGGGCGGAAAGAAAAATAGATAAACCAGAATTAAAAATACAATTTACCTCAATCCATATCATTCCCTCGCGGTCCCGAGTCAGCTCACAGTCACTAAAACCCCTGAATGTAAGAATCGACTGTTAGGAACCCCACACCCCATAAATCCAGCGGAGACGCTCGGGTTTCCACGTAGGCGCTGGCCCGGGTCCCGACAACCCGAAGGTTCTGTAACGTATTGGCTCATAAATCTCCACTTTGAAGAAATCCTGGTCACTATAATAGATTTCTTGCAGGGTTCTTTCTCGTTTTCATGCCTGCGTCGAGTTATCTATACAATTTAAAGAAAATACTGGATACTACAGTACAAGTATCTGTCTCGGTCTCTGTTGCTTTACTGAACGTATGAATCTGAATATGAAAATAAGTGTAATCATGCAAGCATGCATCTATTCATACATGTATCCATACATATATATACAAGAATACGTATATATATATATATATATATATATTTATATCTATCTATATCTACATGTACATATATACTTACATAAATACATATATATTCATATACATACATACACACACACACACACATTATATATATATATATATATATATATATATATATATATATATATAAACATACAGAACCTGAGACTTTCCTATTTACCAAGGCCGTCGCTCTGTTTAGTATGTAGCCGGCCGCGTTCAGTTCCGACTCCTGGGGTCAGTCCTGCGTTCAGAAAGGCGGCAAGCGAGCGGGAAGATCAGCTGACTCTTGTTTACATTCCTGGATACGGTTAACACAAACGTGCGCCGGGTTCTGGCTTCAGATCATTTTAATTTAATTTATAACTGATAATTATGATAATGTGGGGCTTATAGTGCTTATGATGAAGAATACAATGGTGATGATCACGATAATGATTAGGATCAACAATAAATCCTTAACTTCTGATCTCTCTTTTCCGTCTAAGCCTTCGGAATTACAAAAGGATACTACATCTGTTCCCAATAGTTGAAACGCAGATCACACAATCTTTATCAGAAACGAAATTTAGCCATAACAAGATCGAATCGCGGCTCAAACTTCAGATGAAAGATGAACCGTTCAAGGCAACAGCTCGCCAGGCTTCGAATCTTCGTAAGTCAATCGGAACGATTATTTGGTGGCGTTTGAATTTCCCATTACGAACAGCCGAAGCTCGAATTCGACATTCGGAAATAAATGTTTGCGAGGCGAACATACAAACTCGCTCGTTTCGTCAATGTGTTTTACTTGGATTACAGTCGATGAGGCTATGAGGATAATCCATCACTTCACTGATTTTTTTTTTCTTTTATGAAAGCGGTATTGCTCAAATCATAGTTCAAAAGAGTTACCGAGTACTTGTACTTGCAGTGATGAAAAAGTAAGGACGCAGATCAAATGAAGTAGGGATTAGATGCTGAACACCTGTAGATACAAAATTTGTTGGCTGATTTATCTAGATTTACTTACGGGCTAAAAGAGCGTTCAGTGAGTTGGGAGCCGAATGGGAATTGCTGGTGGTGGTAGTAAATGCCAGACTTCAAAATTTAGATTCTTCAGTGGTTGGTTATATTGCCTTATCCATCACGAAAACATCGGCGAGGAAAGCAAGCGGAAGGCTGGGGAAATTCTGAACGAACTCGCTATTCAACGAGGAAAGTAATATGCATTTATCTTATTCATGTAGCAATATCCCTCACGGGTGTATACATGCAGACTCCAGGTTACTTACGTCGATTTATAAATTCATGCTATACGCTAAAACGTCTCTGTATTGCTCCAGCGCCCACTAATGCATGTTATATGTGATGCAGATGAGTTTGTAATCAACATCAAAAATAAGGATTACTTTATTTACTCTGTTGCAAGAAGGCACTATGTTATATCAGTGATATTCAGTAGTTTTAGATGATAATGGAGACTTCCAAAAATGTAATACTCCAGACGTCACTGAGGCAGAAAGGTAGCTAATAGCATCTTATATCAGTGATGGACCTTAACAGTAGTCACTTCGAGGGCTTAAAGAATTAATAATGTAAGCTGGATAGAATGTTAACCTTTTGCTTCTTGCAGTGCGGGATCATTTGTAGTTGAAGTAGTATGTTGCCATTACCATTTTTTAAAAGGTAAACGGTAATAATGACAGTGACTATGCCCAACGATGTCACTTCAGCTTTTTCTTGGCGGGGGAAGGGAGGGGGGGGGGGGGGGCAAATTTAGCGAGCAAAGTGATTACAGCCACTTTCTGGAACGCTGCGAGCCCCCTCTAGGAAAAAAAAAATGAAATAGTAGTTATTATAAGAGCGTTATTAAGCTACAACCAGAGCTATAAAGGTATAATTTAGGGAAAAAGACGAGGGAGTGTGGTTCCTGAGGAAGGGGCGAGCCAGACCTTAGGCGGCAATCAGCGTCTAGGGTGGCAAGTACCCCTCCCTCCCCTACCCCACCCCAAATAACACCTCTGATAGTTTCAAAGCTCCCAAGCGTATTGCCCGAGAAGAATATACATCAAGCTGGAGGATGGAATCGCTCATGAGGGAAGAAGAAGAAGCAGGAATGGAGATAACTGAGGTGGAGAGTATGAGTGATATCCGGAGAAGATCTTTGGGACATGTGAAAAATATAATGGAACGAAGGATTTAAAAAAAAAAGAGGAGCTAGGCCAAGAGGAAGACCAAGAATGCATTCAATCAAGAGCATAAGGAGAATGAATCCACTAGTGAACAAAAACAGAAATTAATGGAGGCCCTTTAGAAAAGATATCGGAAGGGACTCGACCAGCTGGGTGAGACTTCATTTAAATAGGATAATGATAATGGTCAAAGTAGTAACAGTGAATTTCAATCATGACAGATATTTTAATAGCAACAATAATCATTGCAGTAATAACTAATATATTGATACCAATGATAATGAGGACCATTCAAATTATAATTGGAAATTGAGTTTTGTTTCGTTATTCCTTATACAAGCAGGATCCCTGGAAATTCCACGGAAAAAAGGTACTCTTCTCTCTCACTTTTACTCTCCTTCCTTTTCTTCCCTTCTTCCTCCTCTTTTCCCTTTCCAGCTCTGCTATCCCCTCCCACTCCAAGCCCTACATCTGCCTCCTTCCCCTTCCCTCCTTAAACTCCCCCGCCCCCTTCGCTTCAGTATCCCCTTCCCCGCCCCTCCCACTTCCCTTTTTTTCTCTGAGCCCCCACTCCCCTCCTCCTCCTCGTTTTTCCCCTTACCCATCCAATTTTCCTCTTTAAGTCCACTCCTCCACTCCGTTTCCCCGTCCCCATCTCCCTTTTCTTTTTAAGCCCCTTTCCAATTTCTATCCCCCTCTCCCCTCCCCCCCATTTCCCTTCCCCTCCTATCTTCCTTTCTAACCTCCCCCCTTGGATAGTTGTGTGAATAATAAATGTGTATAAACTGAGGATCTATTTGCTGCAATGCAATGTACTTACGTCGAAGAATGATAATAATGATATTGATAATGATAACAATAGTGATAATAAAAATACTAACAATGATGATAATACCAATAATAACAATGATTATAATGATGATGATAATAGAGTTAGAGTAGGATTCTCATAGATTCGTAATATGATGCGCGTACACATCATATGTCATTCATTCTTTAATATATATGCTGTCAATTACCATCTCATTCTATACCAGAATGAATTGACTTCAAGTCTGCAATTACTGCAATATGATTCTGACATTAGATGACCAATTTACATCAAAATGAAGAAACGAAAATGTAAGTAAAACGTGCGAACGGAAGAGCGAATTCAAGCGTAAAATAAAAGCGTAACGTAGGAAATGGACGGACGAATTTAAAAATTAAATGGAAGCATAATGTGTAAACGGACGTATGAATTTAAATATACAGTGGAAGTATAAATTAGGAACGGAGGGAAGGACGAATTCAAACGTAAAATGGAAGCATAGCATAGGAATGAACGTAGGGAAGCATAATGAGGTAGGGAAGTATGATGGGTGAGCAGACAGACGAATTCAAACGTAAAATGCAAGTGTAACGTACAAAGTCAAACGAAAAAGGGAAGCATGACGTAAGTGCGGACTGACGGACGATTCGAATTCAAACGTACTATGGAGACTTAACGTACAAAC
>NC_061839.1:4483069-4493069 GCF_019202785.1 Penaeus chinensis
GATAATAATAATTATAATAACAATGATAATAATAATGATGATGATGATGACGATGATAGTGATAATGACAATAATTATGATAATGATAAAAATATTAATGATAATGATAATAATAATAACAATAACAATGATAATAAAAATAATAATAAGGATAATAATAATGATAGTAATAACATCAATAATGATAATGATGATGATAAATATGATAATGAAAATATAGTAATAATAACGATATTATGATAACGAACATATAGTAATAATAATGATAACAATAATGATGGTAATGATAATGGTAATGATAACAGTAACGATAATGATAATGGTATTAATAATGATGACGATGATATTAATGATGATGATAAAAATGATAATAATAATAATAATAATAATAATAATAATAATAATAATGATGATGATAATAGTAGTAATAATAATAATGATAATAATAATAATGATAATAAAAGTGATGATAATAAAGACAATGATAATAATAATGATAATAATAATAACAATTGTAATAATGATGATAGTAAAAATAATAATAATAATGATAATAATAATAATAAAAATTATAATAATAATGTTAAAAATAATGAGAATGAGGCTGATGATGATGAGGATGATAATAATAATAATAATAATAATGATAATATTGATAATATTACTAATGATAATAACAATAACAATATAAATTATAATGCTAATACTAATAGTTATGATATGAAAAAGCATGATGATAATAATAAAAATTATGATGATAATAATGAAGATGAAGATGAAAATGATGATGGTAATGATGATATTGATGATGATGATGATGATGATGATGAGGAGGAGGAGGATAATGATATTGATGAGGATGATGTTGATAATAATAATAATAATAATAATAATAATAATAATAATTATAATATTGTAATAATAGTAACAAAAACGATAATATTTATGATAGTAAAAACAATGATGATAATAATAATGATAATGATGATGATGAAGATGATGATAATAACAAAAATATTGATTATAATGATAAAATCAATGACAATAGTAATGGTAATAATGACAACAATAATTGTAGTAATAGTAATAATGATAATAGTAATGATAATAACAATTATATTAACAATAATTATAATTATAATGATAATAATAATAATGATAATAATGATAATAACAATAATAAGAATAATAATTATAATGACAATAATAATAATCATGATTATGGAAAGGCTAATAATAATGATCATAATGATAATGGTGATAATTTGTAATGATAATAATAGTGATATTTTGCAACAATGATAATGATGACAATAATGATAGTTTGATATTAATGATACTAATAATGATAACAATGATACGAAGAAGGTAATGATAATGATACTATACTGATAAGAATAATAACATAAATATCAACAACAACAATGATAGGAATAATCATAATGATGATGATGATACCAATAATAAGGAAAATAATAATAATGATGATGATAGTAATAATAATAATAATAATAATAATAATAACAACAACAGTAACAATGCTAGTAATAATTATGATAATAATGCTGCTAGTAGTAGTGATAGTCCAGGATATCATGATAAAGAAAATAATAATGATAATAATAATAAAATGTATAATATTGATAATGATAATGATAATAATATAAATCATAATAACAATAATAATCATAGTAAATAATAATGATAAACATAATAATAATGACATGAAGAAACATGATGATAAGAATAAAAACAATTGATGATAATAATGATGATAATGATAATGTTAACAACAATAACAACAATGATAATAATATCTATAATAGTAATTAAAAAAGTAATAATACTAATAGTAATAATAATAATAATAGTAATAATAATAGTGATAATGATAAAGATAATAATGATATTAATAATGATAGTTATAATAATCATCACGATAATAAGGACAGTAAGAATAATGACAATAGTAATATTAATGATAACAAAAATAATAATAATAATAATAATAATAACAATAATAATAATGATAATGATAATAATAATAATAACAATAATAATAATGATAATAATAATAATAATAATGATAATAATAATAACAATAAAACAATAAATACAGTAACAATAATAACAATAACAACAATAATAATAATAATATTATTAATAATAGTATTACTGTTAATTGCAACAAAAACCATAATACTAATACTAATACTAATACTGATACTAATACTAATAAAAATGATAATAATGATAATAATTATAACAATGACAATGATAATGATAGTAATAATAATAACAATAATAATGATAATAATGATGATGATGATGATGATGATGATGATGATGATGATGATGATGATGATGATGATGATGATGATGATGATGATGATAATAATAATGAAAATAAGAATGATAATAATAATCATAAAAATAACAATAGTGATAATAATAACGACAATAGTAATAATAATAAAATAATACTAATGAGAACATAAATTATGATGACAATGGCATTAGTAATAATAATAGTAGTAATATCAATATTAATGATAATGACAATAATACCAATAACAACAATAACCATAATAATGTATCGTAGGGTCGAAGGGAGGATGGCTTAAGATAAAGGTGAAAGTGAGGTTTTTCTGTAAGGAAACTGAAGGGTCGTCCTCGTGGTGAAGACTTACGGAGTGGAGACAAGGTAGGGGGAGGGGGTACAGAGATGTGTATAGGTGAAAGGGTTCTATTAGTGTGGGGAGGGTTCTAGTAATAGAGAGGGAGATAGGGGTAGTTCTGGCCATGGGGGTGTGGCGCTGGGAATCCAGCTGGATGTATACATGTGGTGGGTACGTATGATTGCGATGGGGGGGGGGGGGGTCCGCGTAAGTGTACAGATTACGAGATCTTAGCCGTTCAGAGAGAGGGAGGGGGTCCCAGTAAGTATATTGGTGAAGGGGGTAAGGGGGGAGGGGATTTCCGTTGACCCGGAGTGTGTCCTTGCATGTCTGCAGGTGTTGGATCTAGTTAAGATGAAAGGAGAGAGGGAAGAGTAATGAAATCGGGTCAAAGGGGATGCGACCCCCAAGGAGCCGTGTCCCATGCCCTTCTGGAGCTGTGGTGAAGCGAGCATGCAACACTCAACCCTCTGGGAGTGCGTCATGCAAATGAGTGAAGCCTTTGAGAAGCATTGAGCCGTGTTTAATTGTCTCCGGCGAGGTTCCGGCAACTTGCTTCACTCCATCTGATATAACGTAGAGCTTAATCGGTCTTGAAAGCAAGGTATCTCTGATTCTTCTTCCATTTTACGAAAGGAACTAGTTGGGCGTTTTAAGATTTATTTAACGTCTGTAAAACCTTAACGGGGACATCCTATGAATGTCTCAAATGTAAGACATTTCCTCCTAAAATTCTACACTTCTTGAAGGAAGACCACCAAAGAAGGAAGACCACACAGATAGGCGAACTTGTCTAAAGGTTCTTTGGAATCAATGAACTACCTCTCTTGAGAAAGGATTGAAGCCAGGGTCTTGGCTGCTTCTCAGATTTCACAACCTGTTTTCTTTTAGAATACATGTGTTCTTTTCGAACTTCGTTTAATCATGGACACAATCGTCTTCAATCAATGTCATTGATCCGACAGTCATTAATCAACGTGTATTCTCGTGCATATCACGTTCCTCAATTCTGTATTTTCCACCCGAATCCTTGTACCGGCATTGCAGTGTCAACAAAATGATAACGTGTTTCCGTGTCTGTCAACCACTCATCTTTTCCTTCGACTCTGAAAGAAACCGACAACTTTCTTGCTCTATTTTTCTGGCTCCGTGTTCATTCGGACGCCTGATTGGAAGCGCCTGGGACTCGGCGGTGCAACTGGTCTTTTATCGTACTCTGTTTAGGAAGCACAGAAAAAGAAGGGAGGGAAAGAAAAATATTTGTTGTCAGAGTTTGAATCTGAATCAACAGTTTTGATTTTATCATGAAAGAAGTTAGCGTGTTCTTTATGGTAAGTTAGTATCGTGTTTTATCTTGCCAAACCGCACAACACTGCATTTCCTCCACACTCTAATTTTGTAGACACAGTATATATTCGTCAGTATCTCGAAAAGGGCTATGATTTTCCTTCCCTGCCAAGACGGAATAAATGCACAAATCGTGCCTCATGATTCCTGCTGTCGTTTCCAGATCCGGAGTCACTGCGTGTACCCGTGTGAGTGCGGCTCCGTGCCAGACTGCCCGCCCGGCGTGCCCGTCATCATGGACGGCTGCGGGTGCTGCTGGCAGTGCGCGCGACAGGAGGGCGAGTCGTGCAACGGGGCGACGCTGTGTGACGCCTCCCGCAGCCTCACCTGCCTCTACAACAGCACCGCGGACCCCACCGGCACTTGCCAAGGTCAGCTGCCGATGGGGGCCTGTCCTTGCTATTCGCATTCCCCCAAATACTGATATTTCATTCACGTACACTTTCATACTCATCCTGGTGGATTATGAACGCCTGAGCGAGTAAAAATATGTATTATATATTTACAAATGCATGATTTCAAGAAACTAAAGTATATGAAAGAATGAATGACAAAAAGGCGTCAGTTGAACCACATTCCTCACATTCATACCTCTGCTATTTCGAGGGGAATGAACCCTCTTTGCAGGAGCACACACACACACACACACACACACACACACACACACACACACACACACACACACACACACACACACACACACACACATATGCATATACAAACACACATGCATATACAAACACACATGCACACAAACACACACACACACATATGCATATACAAACACACATGCATATACAAACACACATGCACACAAACACAAATGCAATATACAAACACACATGCACACAAACACACACACACATACAGACACATGCACGAAAACACAAACACACATATATATATCAATATATGTACGTGTGTATATTGTCTTCATTAATCTATTTATCTGTTCATATGTACATACGTCTTTAATAATGCTTTTGTGCCTTTTGCACCCCCCTCCCCCTCCCAGAGGTGCGTCCAGCGAGATGTTTCGTTAACAACAGAACCTTTGATGACGGCGAATCCTTCACCCTCGACTGCCGTACCCAGTGCACTTGCAAGGTGAGACCGAGTGTGTTACCTGCAACCTTCATTGCCTTGAGGGATGGTACAGTGAAAATAAGATAATTCGATCTCTGTTAAATAAAAAAAAAGGAAGTGAATGTTTATCCATTGTCCATGAACAGCTTGAGAATTTGCTTTCCGAGAATAATAATATTCTAAGTTGGATTAAATGTAGAAGTACCGTTCTGAGGTTAGAGGCCTAATAGAAAGAAGAAGAAGAAGAAGAAGAAGAAGAAGAAGAAGAAGAAGAAGAGAGAGAGAGAGAGAGAGAGAGAGAGAGAGAGAGAGAGAGAGAGAGAGAGAGAGAGAGAGAGAGAGAGAGAGAGAGAGAGAGAGAGAGAGAGAGAGAGAGAGAGAGAGAGAGAGAGAGAGAGAGAGAGAGAGAGAGAGAGAGAGAGAGAGAGAGAGAGAGAGAGAGAGAGTTAGAAAATATTTACAAGGATTCAATAAACGAATAGAAAATGGATTACAGTTTATTTGAGTTACGTCTCCGAATATTCTACGCTGTAAGACTTATGATAGGTTTCTCACAAAATTGTTAATCAAGGTAACGATTTAAAGAGATTGGCATATTTTTTGGCTTAAGTAATATTAGATTTGGATATTAGTTTTTTGGATTTACATAACTAAACCTAACTCTAGTACTAAATGAGACACCTGTTGAATGCGAAGCCAGAGAGAGAGAGAGAGATATGAATGATTATAAAAAAAAAAATCGCAGTTAAATCAGGTAATTTGAACAGATGATGATATAAAAATTAATTGTAACAATGATTCTTGTTCGGACGATTATATATATATATATATATATATATATATATATAAAGCAATAACAATATTTTTCAAGTTCTCAAGAAGCTTTAGAGTACATACTGTACTCCGGACCCGGGTGGGGATGAGCTGTTTTCAATTATTATGAATATATATATCCCCTACAAATTACTTGAATCCGAGAGGAAGACTGTTATTAAATGTCTGAAAAGAGAAACTTGATCACCAAAAATTGGGTTCCTTTATACCAGTCTCAAATTAGTCTTTCCTGCCTAAGGTATTGGAATACATTATCACAGATCAGTTAATGAAACATCTGGAGTTGATTTGTGCCCTACTTCATAATCAATCAGAGTATAGACAGCTCTTTTCTATCAAGACTACAACATATTCCGTCGCTAGTGACTGAATCAATAAAATAAATAACTGATAACGGTAAATGTGTTATTTTGGTCCTTTTTGACCCGAGTGCAGCGTCTGATATGATGACACATGAATTGCTTTGATTTGAGTGCAGCTGGAATTGCGTAAAATGTACTAAAGAATTTATTTATGCGACAGAAAATACTGTGTACAAATTAGAAATTGTTTCCCTTTGGCTAGGAGTGTGCCACAATGAAGTATGTTACATATACCATTGGCTTTGCTACAAAGTGCTACAAAAGCAGAATAAAACATTACAGAATTTATGCTGGTTATTAAGAAATGCAGTTTCAAACATTTAGAGTACTAAATGAATATGGAAATGGGTTTCAAATTCAGGTTACTGAAAATGTTTGAGATTTCGGCATGGCACTAGACTGCAATTCATACTTTAAATTATCAGATAAATCATGTTAAGATCGCTGGATACCATCTTAGAAACACTGCATTTGTCAAGGAATATCTTGAAGAGAACTCTGTCAAAAAAAAAGTTACATGATTGGATTATCATAATTCAATTTATCATAACCTGCCAAAGTTCCATCTGGAAACTAGATGCAGACTGTCTTGAATAGGGCTGCAAAACTAATCAAAGGTGTCCACATTCATGAAAGCAATACTCCACTATTAACGAACTACGCTGGTACCCACAAAGCCTACAACAATCTTAAGTTAAATGTCCCCGAGTTATGAAGCATAGGATGCAGGCTCTCCACCATATCTGAGAGAATTATTGCAAGTAAGACAATTACTGAGAGGAACTAATACACAAAGAGCTACAAATGAAATTAAGTTATTCGAACCAAGCTGGTTTACTAGTGTTGGTTTTCGTGCCTACGAGGTAGCATACTCATGTTTATTAGACTTTCTCTGTAGGTCAGGAAAAATTAAACATATCAAGATTTTCAAAACACGCTGAAAGCTTATACATATTCTGAGTGCTATGGCCTGGAAGATTCATGTGTCAGGGAGGCAAGTGTCCTATGATTCACTAGTCCATATGGTAAACCGGTAACACATCCAGGAATAACATCTCTTATGGTTCTGCAGATCGCTTAGGCAGAGTGGGACCCGATAAATAATGATAAAGATGATGATGATAATAATATCAATAATGATATGTATTTATATATATACATGCATATATATACATGTGTGTGTGTGTGTGTATGTGTGTGTGTGTGTGTGTGTGTGTGAGTGTGTGTGTGTGTGTGTGTGTGTGTGTGTGTGTGTGTGTGTGTGTGTGTGTGTGTGTGTGTGTGTGTGTGTGTGTGTGTGTTTTGTATGTGTGTATATACAAATGTGTATATATACATACACATATGTGTGTATATATATATACACATACATATGTATATATATGTGTGTGTGTATGTGCGTATATATATATATATATATATATGTATGTATGTATGTATGTATGTATGTATGTATATGTGAGTACTAGCATATAGGGACAATGGGGACCATTTAAAAGTTTTGACCCCCTTCCCCCTCCAGTTGAAATTCAAATTCAACCCCCTCCCCCCCAACAGCCCAAGTGCACCAACATGTTTTACCATGATGCAAGCCCCCTCCCCCCATTCAAATTCAAATCAAGGTCTTGAATTATACGCATGCCCCCCCCCCCCCCCCCTGCAGGTTGTTTCACCATAAAACAATCATATACAATGTCCCCGCAGGATGGATATAGTGGACAAGCACACTCCAGACAAATACGATGTAAAAGTGTATGACTGTAGAAAGCTCAATCATCCTCTCCAGATAAATATTCAGAGAAGTAATATAAGCATCTACAAGCCTGCAGGGGTATAGTGGGCACTCTCTCTCTCTCTCTCTCTCTCTCTCTCTCTCTCTCTCTCTCTCTCTCTCTCTCTCTCTCTCTCTCTCTCTCTCTCTCTCTCTCTCTCTCTCTCTCTCTCTCTCTCACTCTCTCTCTCTCTAAGAACATACTCTCTTTTCGTCAATGGCGAAACCTCATCAGGTACAAAAAGTATTAATATGGCAGAAAAGGATGAACTAAAACAATAACTTTTAATGTGTTCTCACGGAAAACTACACCCATCAATTTACGCAAACAACCGTAACAAATTGTAAAGTGCAACTTTGCGCTGTATTACAGGGACTCTCTTTGATGATAGAAGCTGGCACTTAGACGCATTCAATTCGCTGGCGTTTGGACACCCATACATAAACCATCGCATGATGTTGATAATCCTTCTTGCGCAGAAAACACAGAGGAGGAGGAGGAGGAGGAGAAGAAGAAGAAGAAGAAGAAGAAGAAGAAGAAGAAGAAGAAGAAGAAGAAGAAGAAGAAGAAGAAGAAGAAGAAGAAGAAGAAGAAGAAGAAGAAGAAAAAGAAGAAGAAGAAGATACAGGTAGAGATAGTGAAAGAGACAGAAACTAGCCAGCGTAATCAGAAGTGGACAAACCATGAACGCTGGAAGTCTGTCCGCTTTCCACCGCCTGCTGCTTCCGTCTCGACCGCTGGTACGAGTAGAAAGAAGGAGAAGAATAAGAAAGTTAAAACGCATTTCCTATTTCAAAATGAAGCCTGTTGCGAAGGCCCTGGTGATGATGAGGATAAAGATGATGACGGTGCATATGCGTGTGTTAAGGGGAAGAAACAAAGAACACACTTAATTTCCGTTATTGATAACAAATTTCTCAATTGTTTTTCTTCTTACGCCCCGGGGCATACTGGGCAAGCCTCTCTGCTACTGCTGCCTCAGTCTCTTCTTACCGCCCGCACTGGAGACCGCGCGCTCGTCATGAATCACGTGTCATGCCGAGGGCTGACATATACGTTATCGTTTCCAAATGTCATATCGGTTTCGTACCGGTCTGCACGGGTAATTATCGCGCGCAGGTGACAGACAGGTAGGGTGTTAACATGTACAAACAGTCGAGGTAGTGGTTACCGGGAGAGATGCGGTTCGTCTGTTATGTTTATTTTATTTGTGTAATCGCCTGTTTGGACGTGTGCTTGTGTTAGGTTGACAGCCATAATAGAGGCATTTTTAGTTCAATAAGAGTTTCTTGAGCCTTTTCCTGGAATGGTAATCTTATTTTGAAGATGCATCCGTGATGTAAGGAAGGATAATATAACATGTTACAGCATGAGAGGAGGTCTCAAGCTTATTAATTAATCGCCCACGATGGTAAGTAATATCTGTTGAGTTATTCTTGTTAGGACCTTTGTTATATTATGCAATTGTAAAAAAAAATAATAATTGATTATCTATGTAGTCTATGCGATTCAGTTTTTTTTTTTTAACATAATATGGAGTGAGAAATGGACTTTGCCAAATGTATGTTTGTCTTATCTTTGCGTAGTGCGAACAATGTAAATCTCAGTGAGGGGTGGTATGAGTTTCCTTTCCTTGTTTGGTTACACCTCAAGACGATAGTGCAGCATCACCGTCATTACCTGAAAACATGTTTGATTAATTGATTACTTAGAATTATCTGTCGCGTCGAATACCTTGTAGGATTAAAATGTTTAAATATCTAGTACGTTTAAAAATCTATCAATAAGTAATTTCTCGTATAAATAAATATATGTAAGAATAAATAAAAAAATAAAAAAAGAAATATCTAAATTAAAAGTAAAACATTATTGCATAAATATTATGCATAAAACTTTATTTAGAACAATCTTCTTCTTCTTT
>NC_061839.1:4508069-4513069 GCF_019202785.1 Penaeus chinensis
CACAGACGTTATTTATTAGTTGTTATCATACCCATTATTTATTTTCTGGTGCAAACTAAATTGGCGAAATAGCAAACAAGAGAAAAAATGTAGCGTTTGTAAACTTCTCAAGGCGCACAAAAGAGAGTGCTCATTAGCATTCAGTACCTGTTTGTATATAATAAAATGAGGTTGAGCCCATCCTCCCTTAACGACCTTCTCCCACTTAATGAGTATGAGTCCTCTGAATGCTGTATTGTGTCTGCCTCACGGTTAATCCTCGTAAGCAGCATCTCATTTGCTGAATAATTGACCAGCCTCAGAAGGGAGGAAGGAACGAGGAGATGAGTATAGGGAAGGAAAGCAAAGAAGTAAGTGAAGGGGGAAGAAATCTGAGGAGAATGAAGAGGGAAAAGAAGAAGAGGAGAGGAAAACGTAAGTAAGACGAGGGTGAAAGGACGAGACAAATGAAGAATAGGAAGAAGAAGCGGAAGATGGAAGAAAGGGAGGAGGAGGAACAAGAAAGAGAGGAAACGTATCATCACCATCAAAATTAAGAAGAAAAAGAGAAAAAGAAAGAAGTAGATGAAGAGAAGGAGAAGGAGAGAGGGAAGCAGGAGAGGAAAGGGTCAGGGAACTCTACCCTCAAATATTCTCCTAAAATCAAGAAATACAAATTTGCTCTGCCAACATAGACATTACGAATCAGACACGGTTTCAGAGCTTTGAAAATGTGGCGTTCCGAAGCCTTATGAGAACTAAGATGGTGAGATCAAACCGGATATCTCATATTTATTCATTTATATCAAACTTTTTTCTTAATTACTTAGATATCAAACTTACTTAGAAGCATGTAGGCGTTATGTTGTCCTTTTTTTTTATTTTTTTACAATTTCTTCTCCCTTTTTATATTTTCCTCCCAAGCGATTCTCAAGGTTATTTGGAAGTCATGACAACCTCTTTATCTCAGGATGAGAAGACGGAGAAGTAAAGCGATATTCTGATAACGAAATCGATGATGAAAAAATACGGCGAGAAAAGGGAAATGTGAAGGAGACGGAAGGAAGCAAGGAAGAGGAGAGAAGAGAGGAATATTCGGATGTCTTCAGGTGATATGTAAATCTCTGAATAAATAAGAAATGTGTTGGTGAGAGTTACAAATATTCTTTGTATATAGATGGGGAAATTACCTAGGTTAAGATTTAGCATCTGGCATCTGTGGCATGGTGTGAGAAGCACAGAGAGAGAGAGAAAGAGAGAGAGAGAGAGAGAGAGAGAGAGAGAGAGAGAGAGAGAGAGAGAGAGAGAGAGAGAGAGAGAGAGAGAGAGAGAGAGAAAGAGAATGTATAAAAAAAAAAAAAAAAAAAACAAAAAAAAAAACAGGAGAGATAGGATAAAAGATGGACATACATGATGGCTATTGAATCGATAATATGATGTTGATGAAAGAGAGTTTGATAATGCAAGAGGAAAAATAAAATGGAAAAGAGAAGAAAAGGAGGAGGAGGAGGTGGAGGAGGAGGATGAGGATGAGGATGAGGAGGAAGAAGAAGGAGAAGAAGAAGAAGAAGAAGAAGAAGGGAAGGAGAATAAAAAGAAAAAAAAAGAAAAAAGAAGGAAAATAAAAGATAGGCGAATAAGAAAGCAAAGAAAAAAAAAAAACAAGAAAAAAATAGAAAAAAAAAGAATGGAAAAGAAAAGGAACACATGAAGACTTGATCACGTTTGAATTTTGCAAATAAACCACCATTATTGACTGGCCCGAGATGCTGCATCTCCCCATCGAGATAACACTCGGCATGGCTATTGCAGTCTGTCTGTATGAACAAACGGACTAGCATTTTGCCCAGGCTCGTATACTTCCAAACGCATTCGTATACACGTTTCATAAACATACACACAGACTCAAATATATAAATAAGTAAACCCAACGCTTACTTTCTTCAAACGCTCTCTCAGCCAAATAAAGGAGATGAGTAGAAGATTGCTGGGAAACGTTATAAAAGCATCAACACAAATATTCTTCTTTTGAGAAAATGCATGATAGAGGTAGTATCTTCAGGTCTATATAAATTGGCGTTTGTTTTATATTCAGCGTTTGTCTACTCACCTTAAAACAAATGGAAATGTGTTGTTAATAGTATTTGGAAGCATGACTTCAGTTGAAATAGAATGAAATAATGTATTACAATTTATTATTTAATTTTTTATTAAGCAGTGAGACAGTCCTGAGCGGAATGAATGCTTTTGAGAGATAAAAAAATAAAACGTTTTAACATGCCACAATGCCGAAGTTGTACAGTTACTGGTCTTAAACTTACGTATAAGCAAAGAGAACCAAATCCGTTCCATCAGTTTCCCTTTTTTATTCAGGAACCGTTATCTCCCGAAGGGCATTTTTGAGTTCAAGCTTTTTTTTTTTTTTTTTTTTTTTTTTTTTTTTTTTTTTTTTTTTTTTTTTTTAAGCAGAAGACCCTTAGAAAGACATGGGCTCTCCAATCATCGCTTTCCTGCAATGAATTCCCAATGAGAGAGAGAGAGAGAGAGAGAGAGAGAGAGAGAGAGAGAGAGAGAGAGAGAGAGAGAGAGAAAATGACCGATCTGGAAGTGACTTTGTTTACTTAATTAAGCACGGAAGAGGGATTCATTAGCTCGATTCTATAACTTACAAGCGTTTTGATGAGGTGTTTATACTGGAATTGATTGGTGAAGCCGTTCTCTTTATCAGAAATACGTGTAGGTGAATGTTCCATGTCGATGAAATGAATTAAGATAGGCCTACATATCACCCCCCCCCCCCCCTCCCCGGCATTGTGATATATAAGATCGAAATTTGGGCTGCATTGACTTAATTTTAACTTGGACAAGAACAATGGCATTTAGATGATACGGGATTTTTTTTATTTAATTTAATGATAAATAATCGGTGTGTGATAGCTGCAGTCTGCCCATCCGGGTTAGATAGAAACGATGTAAACAATATGTAGCAGGTAGCTTTAAGTGTATGAGGTGTGTTAGGAGTTGTGTTAGGAAATGTTTTCTCTTTGTCTCGTATCTTTTTTTTTTTTTTTTTTCAATGACTTCGACTCAAGTCTAATCTATTCTTCCTCTGTCTAATATATTCCACTTCTTATATCTAATCTGTTTCTTTCTTCTGTTCTTCCTCTGTCTAACAATTCCACTTCTTAACTGACTGTTCCATCTACCTTCTAGAAAGTTCTTCCTCCCCGTTCCCCTGCATGCGTGTCAAAATATGGCCGACCGCCTATGTAAAAGGTCCTGGGCAGAGGATTTCCGTTCACGTCTAATGTATGGCGTGTATAGATATTTTTTTCCTGGTGAATGTTATTGATGTACTGTCGTCGGTCAATAAACTCTTACCCGTAAAATAAAACAACAACAACAGAGAACTTTTGTTTCATTATTACCTATGCAACACGTCGAGACAATCCCCTAGGGAAGAAAATAACAAGAAAATAATACAGCATGTATATCCACTACATACCTATTCATATGCATAATCATCAAATTTACAAATATATGCGCACTTATTATCGTTTTCTTATTATTCTGATTATTCTATTGTCACACAAAACTGAAACTTTTTTTTTTTTTTCGAACAGTTTGTATTCTGTTGGCAATTTCCAAATGAAGAGTACCATCTGGTGACACATGGAAGCCCAATCACTTAAACTCTTGTATTTGATTTATCTTTCACCAAGTAGTTAGACTTCTACATCTAGTTCTTACCACATATACTTTGTACATTTGCTTTCTCCCTAACCCCTCTCTGTTGTCCTAGCTTCTGTTCTATGTTCTCTTCCATATTCCTGGCTAACACAATGCCATCTGTAAAATGTGTGGTCCTAGGAACATACTGTTTAATTTCTCTTTCATTACATCCATTATGTAACGGAAATATTGCAGCTAAGAGAGTAACTCTAATGTTACTTGTGTTTTGCACTTTTGTACATATCTCACTCAGACTCACTTACTCCATGCCTCGGAGCAGGATCGTAAGCCTTCTCAAGATCAATACATAAATGCTTACAAGATATAGTTCCTTCTATTTTCTTACGTGTTTTTCCATCAGCTGTATGAAGATGGAAATCGCGTCCGTTGTCCCTCTCTTCGGCCTACATCCAAATTGCTGCTCTTCTACCCATACCTGTCTCTCACAATCTCTATTATACAACTATTTCCCATATTATCAGTTCAAACAGGCTTGGGTATTATATCTTCCTTTATGAATTGGGCATAATGTGCTCTCTCTCTCAGGCATCTAAAATTCTCCTCTGATTGTGAACTTTTCGTACAGTAAAGCCCACAGTAAATCAGTTCCCTCATCACCCGAGCTTTTCCAATCTTCCGCAAATATGTCGTCCGGCTCTATGGACTTCCCGTTTCTCGTTTTCTTTAGATCATGTTTCATTCGGTCCCTGGCTATTCCTAATGTTTCGCTTTCGCTTGAGGTCCCTTTCTCAAAAAAAACTCAGTTGTCTTTTTGGCGTTTCCAATACTTCATAAGCACACTGTCTGTTCTTTCACTTTTGCTTTTCTTTTCGTTACTTCGTTATTCGCTTTCTTGAATTGAAAGCTCATGTCGAGGATGCCCATAAACCTTGGTATCGCCAGTTCAGGTGTGGACAGAGATTTGTGGAAACGGCCCCTATCCCAGGGTGACCCCAGTCTTATTGAGGACACCATCCATTAAGGGGAAGATCGCCCTATTACTGTTCGTCAGCATAGCCCAAAATTAGTGTTAGGTCTGTAGACATAATCATTCATGACCATTTGCATATGTAAAAAATGGGTTCCAAGGCTACTCACGCCTTCCTAGAAGCAAGAACGAGTCTATTGTTCCAAGGCTCTTTTAGTGATGTGCCAAGAACATCAGGAGGATTTTTTTGACAGACCAATTAGGCAGGATAAAACTCGCCAACCCCTTTTTCGGCCCCGCTTGAGGTAGAGATGATGGATTTCCTGGTAAAATCTCCTACGGTTACAGGAGTATACTATGC
>NC_061839.1:4523069-4525569 GCF_019202785.1 Penaeus chinensis
CCGAAGTAATTTTTCTCCACAAGTGAATTTACCGAAATCAGTGTCAGAGGACACAGTAGTTTCAGAACAAAGACTCCAGAGACCAAAACTACGGTCATGATTAAAGTGTGAAAATTCAAGACTCGAATTGCATGCTTATGAAAATATTCGAATCCTTTAGGACACAAAAACCGTCGCTGAAAAATTCGCTTGATATATTCACAAAGTGATTTACGGCTTAGACAGGAAATGGCAACGGAATATTCGACCAGGAACATAAAAGCAATCTGAAAGTCATCAAACTACGAAAAATCTTACACGCAGCTTATGAAACCCTCAAAACAAATCTATCTCAGGACAGTAACAACATCGGATTACTTTGATGATGTGGATGACGTGGAGGATTTTGTGTAGTGACGGGAAAAATTCCCTCAACAGACAGGAAAGAGGCCCATTCCAAATGCACTCTGCGTAATAAAGTGAGCTCTGTGGTGAGATGGCAAAAAGTGAAATTTATGAAGCAGCAGCATCTGTGTGACTGTGTTTTGTATGTGTGGATGTTTGTCTATGTGTGTGTGTGCGTGTATCTGTGTGTGACCAAACATGTGGGTGTTTGTACTACAGTTTTCCATTATAATATGCGATGTATATGACATCCTGTAATTACAGATATCCGAATGTTTTAAATATTTTTTTTTTCCATTGTACTGTCGACAAAGCGTCGTTAGTCACTTTTCTGATTTTGCTGATACGTGTATCAACGTATGTGCCGCGGATACACGTTTTTTTTTTTTTTTTTTTTTAATTGTGAATTTTGTTGCACACGGATGACTCTACAAATACTTGAATTAAAGGGATATTTTTGTGTTTCTTCCCCGTAATACTATTAATATCGGTGCTATTATTGTTGGTATTATTATGTCCGAAAATCAGGGAAAAGGTAAAATGATGAGATAAGTAAAAGTAATAGTTGACTTCTTGGTGACTAAGCAACACGTGAATTAAAATTACAGTGGACACCCATATAGTCATATCGATTCCGCTTCCACGAAACTGCTTGGTAAAACGAAAAGTTGGAATTTTAAGAAATGAAAACAGAAACTCTAATTCACAGAAATTGTTAAATATTTTTTTTTTTTTCCGACCTCCTTATTCTTCTCTGTCGTCTAATTAAATGCAAGAAGTTCCCGCTTCTGGAATTTCCACCGAAGGAAGCAAGTTGAATTACAAATCTACATACGACAACAATGGAGGCCCGAGGGTGAACGCAAGATTTACTTTATTATTTTGTTGAGGAAAGCGACGTACCTGATACAACGCCGAGACAAGGAATTTTACTTGGCTTTCGTTTCGTACGCTTTTGTTTCGTTGTTGTTGTTGGTGTCGGGGCTGTTGATGTTTTTTGTCGTTGTGGTTGTTGTTGTTGTCGTTTTTGATGTGGCTGTTGATGTTTTTGTGGCTGTCGTTGTTCTTGTTTTCGTTGTTGATGTTGTCGTTCGTAGAGAATAACCCTTACACGTATGAATTATACTTCCTAGTGCACATATCGTATCATTTCATGTCCAGAATTATTTTAAGGTCCAGCGTTTTATAAAAGGTAATTCTGGTTGATCGTTGGGACACCACCGGTGACTTGAAACCAACCTTTTCAATTTATCCCGATTCTCAGCTTCAGCTTCACGTAGTAAGATGTTTGCATCCATACCAGTCCATTCTTTGATGATATCTTCCCATTTTTTTTGTTTTTGTTTACCTCTATGTCTCTCTGTTCCTTGCAGCATAGTCTTGGCCAGTCCAGATGATTGTGTGACGTTACCATACCACTTCAGTTTGACGTCTTTTTACTGAAGTCAGGAGATTTTCATACGGCCCGTTATGGCGTTTCTAATTCCGGACTTTATTACCTCGTTGGTTATTTGATCTTTATAAGAGATACCAAAGCTTTTGCGGAAACATCTCATCTCTAATGCCTGTATCCTTCTCGTAGTGTTTGCTGTTACTCCCTACGTTTCACATGCATATAAATATATGGACATGCTCAATGAGCGCATCAATCTAATATCAGAACTGATGAAGAAGTTCTGGTCGTCACAAACGATTTATAGTTTGGACACTGCAGCTATGGTTTGACCTATCCTGGAGAGAACATCGGGCTTCCCAACCCTAATCTGCATGTCATATGCTGTGGAGGCGGCTTCAAGATGGTGGACTGAGTTGACCAGCTCTTGTTCTTATCCAGCTAGGCCGTCAATATCGTCGGCAAAATGTAAGTTCGTAATCGTCCTACCTTCGATGCTGACTGTTCCTTCATGGTTTTCAAGTGCCTCCGCCACTATTCTTTCTAGAAGATGTTAAATATGGTAGGGGAGAGCAAACAACCTTGACGTATTCCAGTTGTTTTTCGGAACCATTTTCCAACGTTGTTGTTATGGTGGACTGCGCTAGTCACCTTGTTGTAGAGGCATTCTATAGTTCAGATCAGGTTGGCTTTGTTATTATATGTCTTCATGGTTTCCCATAA
>NC_061839.1:4558069-4563069 GCF_019202785.1 Penaeus chinensis
CATATATATATATACATACATACACACACGCACATATATACATATATATGTATATATATGTGTGTGTGTGTGCATACATGCACACACACATACATAAACAAACACACACACATGAATATAAATACGTATACATGTGTATACGTATTTATATATATGTAGACATATATGTATATATACATATATATACATACATATACATATATATATATATATATATATATATATATATATATATATAAATGTACATATATACATACATATATATATATATATATATATATATATATATATATATATATATATATATATATATATATATACACACATGTGTGTGTGTGTATATATATATATATATATATATGTATATATATATATATATATATATATATATATATATATATATTCATATATACATATAGGGAAACATACATACTCACACTCACCCCCCCCCCCTCCCTCACACGCATTATTGTAACAAGAATACATCAACCTGCCCCTACATAACCTACCTTTACCTACAGTTATATAAGAATCGATTCCCTATTCACAACGCAGCCGAAAATAGAAAGAAGAAAAAGAAACACAGAAGAAAAGAGTACCTTTCTTTCTTATTCTTCCTCTTCATCTTCTTTTTCTCCTTCTTCTTCATCTTCATCTTTATCACCATCTTCTTCTTCTTCTCCTTCATCTTCTTTTCCTCCTTCTTCTTCATCTTAATCTTCATCTTCTTCATCTTCTTCTCCTCCTTCATCTTCATCTTAATCTTCTTTTCATCCTTCATCTTCATCTTCTCCTTCTTCATCTTCATCTTCTTCTCCTCCTTCTTCTTCATCTTCTTCATCATCATCTTCTTCTTTCCTCATCATCATCTTCTTCTTCTTCATCATCATCTTCTTCTTCTTCATCATCATCTTCTTCTTCTTCTTCTCCTCCTTCACCTTCTTCTTCATCTTCTTTTCCTTCTTCTTCTTCATCTTCATCTTCTTCATCTTCTTCTCCTCCTTCTTCTTCATCTTCTTCATCAATATCATCTTCTTCTTCTTCTCCTCCTTCACTTTCTTCTTCATCTTCTTTTCCTCCTTCTTCTTCATCTTCATCTTCTTCATCTTCTTCTCCTCCTTCATCTTCATCTTCCTCTCTTCCTTCATCTTCATCTTCATCTTCTTTTCATCCTTCTTCTTCATCTTCTCCTCCTTCATCTTCATCTTCTTCTCCTCCTTCTTCTTCATCTTCTTCATCAATATCATCTTCTTCTTCTTCTCCTCCTTCACCTTCTTCTTCATCTTCTTCATCTTCTTCTTCATCTTCTTTTCCTTCTTCTTCTTCATCTTCATCTTCTTCATCTTCTCCTCCTTCATCTTCTTCTTCATCTTTTTTCCCTCCTTCTTCCTCATCTTCTTCTTCATCTTCTCCTCCTTCATCTTCTTCTTCATCTTCTTTCCCTCCTTCTTCATCTTCATTTTCATCTTCTTCTTCTCCTCCTTCCTCATCTTCATCTTCTCCTCCTTCTTCTTCATCTTCATCTTCTTCTCCTCCTTCTTCTCCTCCTCACCTTCACCTTCATCTTCGCCCCAGAATCCCCATCCCTACGCGATGTTAGCCGAGATGACGATGTTCGCCGTTTAGAGCTGTTGACTTGTGCAAAATTTCCCGAAAGACGAGAGGTTTCCCGTCGGAGCGAAAACGGGCGTCTGTTGACACTCGCCAAATGCCGATCGACGGGGTTTTTATCCTGATCAGGTGTTGGCAATATCGTTTTTGGGTTTTTGCGTTTTTCTTTCTTATTGTTTTCAGTTATTAAAGTTTTCCTTTTTTTACTATCTATTATTATTTATTGTCATTTTCATTATCATTGTAAACGTTTTTCGTATTGTTGTCAATATCATTAATATCAATATTATTATTATCATTACTAGTACTACTGTTATTATTATTATTATCATTATTATTATTATTATTATTATTATTATTATTTAGCATTATTATTGATATTATCATTATTATCATTATTATTATTATTATTATTATTATTATTATTATTATTATTATTATTATTATTGTTTTCAGCATTATTATCATTAATATTTAAGTTATTATCAAAATCATTATTACTATTGTCATTTAGTATCAGGATTATAATTTTTTGGGGGGGAGGGATGATTGACTCCCTTTTTCATGCTAATTATGAATAATCAGAGCCTTCATTGCCTCAATAACCAATTTGAAAGTTACCACATGTGATCAAAATAATAACCACAAGCAGACCGGATATTTGAATTCACATCCGGATACGTGGCTATCCGCATCAGAATCCGCTTTTCCAACTTTGGATGCGGATGCTATATGGGTAGGTAGGAGAGAGAAAAAGAGAGAGGGAGAGGGATAGGGAGAGGGAGAGGTAGAGGGAGATGGAGAGAGAGAGAGAGAGAAAGAGAGAGAGAGAGAGAGAGAGAGAGGGAGAGGGAGAGGGAGAGGGAGAGAGAGAGAGAGAGAGAGAGAGAGAGGGAGAGGGAGAGGGAGAGAGAGAGAGGGAGAGGGAGAGGGAGAGGGAGAGGGAGAGAGAGAGAGAGAGAGAGAGAGAGGAAGAGGGAGAGAGAGAGAGAGGGAGTGGGAGAGGGAGAGGGAGAAGGAGAGGGAGAGGGAGAGGGAGAGGGAGAGGGAGAGGGAGAGGGAGAGGGAGAGGGAGAGGGAGAGGGAGAGGGACAAGGGAGAGGGACAGGGAATGGAGAGAGACAGAGATAGAGAGAAAGAGAGAGAGAGAGAAAGAGAGAAAGTAAACATATATATCAAAATACCTGCACAAAGTGGCTTTAACGGTAAGACTACAGCAAGTCTTACTATTTTATTGCTCCAAGTAAATACATATGAAGGATACCTTAAATAACATTTGTTTATTTCACCATGCTGTGTACAAGAGTGTCTTTACAGACATATTACTGCAAAGAGATCCAAATCGGGATGATATCTAAAACACTGTTAAAACGACTCACGTATCTCATTAATATTAATGATACTGATAATGATAATAATGATAATGATAATAGAAATAATAATAATGATAATAATAATGATGCCAACAATAGCAACAATAATAATAATTGATAATAGGGATGATAAAAGTAAAAGTAGTAATGTTAACAACAATATATATGATAATCATTATAATAACCGTTAGAATGATAATAATGATAAAAATGATAGTATGATAATATAAATAGAAAGAATAATCATTACAATGATAATAATTTTCATAATATTAATGATAATGATAATAATATATTAATGGTAATAATAATGATAGATATATAATAACAATTATCAATAACAATAATAATAGTAACAATAATAAAGACAAGGATAATAATAGTGGTAATTATAAAAAGGTTTTCGTCTTCAGTGAACAGATGTAGGGTTCCAGGCCTCTGGCACGCTGCCAATACCCGATTAGAAGGTTCGGGAAATGTGTGTGTTTTGTATCGGGGGTGTGAATGTTGTGTGAGTGAAGGGTGGAAGGAAAATACAGAGTGTGTGCTGAATGCGTAAGTGTGTAAATGTGAAAAGGGAGATAGCGTAGGGCGAGCGTCTGCGTGTACGTGCTTGGAAGAAAAATGCAAGATCATAGAATTCTTCTTCTTCCCTTCGGTTTGAGCATCCACCTGCAGGAAGCGGGAACACAGGCTGTAGCAAAAGTAATGGTCTGTTCTAGAATCTCCACTTAATATACTCCGATTCATCTAGAACTTTAACAGCCTTTCAGGGATTGCGAAATGCCAGAGTAACCGGCAATGTGTTATTTAAGAGACCCGAGTGCGAGAAAGTTAAGCATTTAGTCTTGGTCAGAACCAGAACTTTAGAGGTAGTAAATATCATTTATTTTTCTGACTGGGACTGAGTGAAAGCTTTACGATGGTATGATGTTAATTTAACGAGTAAGTTGCACTCACTAGGGATTTCTACAGGTAATTCTTTCACGAAAACAAATGAAGATGTGTGCATCACCAGTTTATCAAAACGGGGATGATTCACGTAAAAAACAACACCATATATACTTAAAAATAACACACAAAATACAATTATCCCTATAAATGCGTCCCAACTCCATGAGTGTTTTACCCAAGGTGTCAGCACGAAAACATAAGTTAATCTCTAACCCAAAATGGAGATAAAAAAGCTAGTGCTGATAAACGCTTAATAAAAGTTAATCTCCAACCCAAAATGGAGATAAAAAAGCTAGTGCTGATAAACGCTTAATAAAACACTTGTGTAGATGTAAAATTGCAATGTGCTTGAAATAATTTTTATACGAAGGCCAAGTGAAAAGGAAAGAATATCAAAGGCGTACTGACCACGGAGACTGTCTGAACACCACAAGGTCAGGCAGGAATCAGTCGGTACAAACGAAAAGATCTTAAAAGTTATTTCTGAAACAAATAAAATCTTTCTCCCGCGAAGTACAGATTCTCAAGCTGAGAGATAAGAAAATTCAGTGATAACATAGTTCCGACCATGAATTACATGAATTGTAGAGGTACGGATTCTCAAGCAGTGTCCTTTCCACGTGACTTTTTCCTTATATGCTCTCTGACACTTTGGGTCACTGAGCACGGCTTTGAGACTTAATAATAATAGTAATAATGATCTTAATAATAATAATAATTATACAAATAATAATAATAATGATCATTACAATAAAATAATAATAATAATAGTAAAAATTACAATAATAATAATAATAATAATAATAACAAAATTATAATAATAATAATAATAATAATCATAATGACAATAATAATAACATCAACAACAACAATAACAATAATAATAGTGAGAATAATGATAAAAATGGTAATTCTGGGAGTGGAAATAATAATGATAATAATGAAATGGTAATAATGACAATGATGCTGTTACAACAACTACTAATGCTTCTAGGAATAATGATAGTGATATTACTGATGATCATGATAATAGTGATAATGCCAATAATAATGATAATAATG
>NC_061839.1:4614020-4616520 GCF_019202785.1 Penaeus chinensis
GAGAGAGAGAGAGAGAGAGAGAGAGAGAGAGAGGCAGACAGAGAGAGTGGAAATAAATAGCAGTGCAGTAAATTCACAAACAGGCAAGTTATTATATAGACAGCAAGACATGCAAAAAGAAATAAACGGTACATTGATCAGGACAAACCAAAACAAAAGAGAATCACATGCAATAACCAGCATTCAACAAATTGGCTAGACTTGAAAGGAACGTTGAACTCAATATACGTTTTCGCTTTTTGGCACTCTCTTGCCCCTCCAGTGTTCGGTCCATATAAACTGAATAAATGAGACAGCTTAAACCAAAATTTACATTTAGATGTGTGCGTGCCTGAGTGTGCCTTATATGTGTGTGTGTGTGCGTCTGTGTGTGCGTGTATGTGCGTGTGTGTGTGTAATTGTGTGTGTGCATGTATGTACGTGTGTGTGCGTATGTGTGTGTGTGTGTATGTGTGTGTGAGCTCCCTCTTTCCCTCCTCTCTTATTCACATATATTACACCCCCTTTTTATTAAACAAAAGCACCTCCCCAGCTCCTGACAATCGCTCCGAATCTATTTGGATATATTTCATCTGGTCTTCACCACCCTTTGTCCTCTGTACTCTCTTCTCGGGGGAATCTGCTTTTTACACACACACGGGGCCCATGTTGCTCTCCGAAATGGCAGGTGTCTGCGTTAGTATTTCTATTTTCTTTCCCTCAAGTCTTTTTTTCTTCTTGGCAAATGCTGGTCTTTTATTGAGATTTTGTTTTCTTTTAGGGGGGGGGGGGGGGGGTCGGGGGTGAGATTTGTGTGATTAGAATAGTGGTGTAGATTATGTATACATACATCCATATCTACATGCATACATATATATATATATATAAACGTATATACATACATACACATGCATACATATATATAAACGTATGTACATACATACACATGCATACATATATACAAACACATATATACAAACTTACTTTCTTTTTACTTTATTGATAAAGATAATAATAATTATAGTAATAATAATAATGATAATAATATTGATAATAATGGCAGTAAGATAATAATAAAAAATATAATAATAACAATAACAACTATAAAAAAAGATCAATAAGGATTATAAATAGTACAAGTAGTTGTAATGGTAGTAGTAGCACTAATACTAATAATTAACGCAGTCTATGGAAAATCCACGGAACCAATACTCCTCTCCCTCTCTCTCTATTTCTCGTCCTCCTCCTTTTACCTGGAAGAAGAATTGTGATGGTGATAATAATAATGATAATGATAATAATCATCATTATA
Source organism: Penaeus chinensis (assembly GCF_019202785.1). Taxonomy (NCBI): domain Eukaryota; kingdom Metazoa; phylum Arthropoda; class Malacostraca; order Decapoda; family Penaeidae; genus Penaeus; species Penaeus chinensis. Next base: position 4,615,312 of record NC_061839.1, read on the forward strand.
ATAGTAATGATAATAATCATAATTATAATAGTAATGATAATAATCATCATTATAATAGTAATGATAATAATCATCATTATAATAGTAATGATAATAATCATCATTATAATAGTAATGATAATAATCATCATTATAATAGTAATGATAATAATCATCATTATAATAGTAATGATAATAATCATCATTATAATAGTAATGATAATAATCATCATTATAATAGTAATGATAATAATCATCATTATAATAGTAATGATAATAATCATCATTATAATAGTAATGATAATAATCATCATTATAATAGTAATGATAATAATCCTCATTATAATAGTAATGATAATAATCATCATTATAATAGTAATGATAATAATCATCATTATAATAGTAATGATAATAATCATCATTATAATAGTAATGATAATAATCATCATTATAATAGTAATGATAATAATCATCATTATAATAGTAATGATAATAATCATCATTATAAAAGTAATGATAATAATGATAATGATAGTAGTAGTAGTAGTAGTATTTGTAGTAGTAGTAGTAGTAGTAGTAATAGTAATAGTAGTAAAAATAATAAACAACAAAAAAAATTATAATAATAACAGTTACGACAATAATGATACTAATAATAAAGTTAGAAAATGATTAGGATAATAATAACTTTAAAAATTATAAAAAGGATAATACCGTTATTAATGGCAATAATAATAAATATCAATAGACAACAGTAATAAAGGTGATAACAATGAATATATTGATAATAATAATAGTGATAATGATGATTACAATGATGATAATAAAAAATAATGAAAATAATATTAATAATGATAATAACAGTAATGATAAACAATAACAACTACAATAATAATGATATGATAATGACGATAATAATTGTGTAAATAATAATAATGATGATAATAATAATAATGATAGTAATGATAATGATGATAACAATAATAATAATGATAATAGTAATAATAATAATAGTAGTAATAATAATGATATCAATAATGAGAATATTAATATTGATGATCATGGTAATGATAATTCTAATAATGATAATGATAGTGATTGTTATAATATTTAGGTCAGCAATGATAATGATTATAAAAAATATAAAGAAAGGATAATAGTAACAATGATAAAAATAATGATTTTAATAATGATAGTAATGATGATAACAATGAATATAACAATAACAAC
>NC_061839.1:4631520-4634020 GCF_019202785.1 Penaeus chinensis
AACAAACCAACACACACTCACACATAAACAAACACATACATATACGCACACAAACACACTCACACACAAACAAACACACCTGCATACACACAACAACAAACACACACTCCCACATAAACACATAGACACACAAACTAACACACACTCATACATACACAGACACACACACAAATAAACAAACACATAATCACACACATAAACGAACACACCTACACATACACACACATACAAACAAACAAACACACACATACACACACATAAACCAACACATACTCACACCCACATAAACAAACCTACATACACACACACACAAACAAACCTACACACACACACACACACACACAAACAAACACATAAACACACACACATATACAGACACAAATAAACCAACACATACTCACACACACATAAATAAACACACCTACACATACAAGCAAACAAACACACATATACACACATAAATCAACACATACTCACACACCTACACACACACACACACACACACACACACACACACACACACAAACAAACACCCACATAAACACACACAAAAAAACTAATCACACACACCCATAAACAACCACACCTACACACACAAACAAACAAACGAACGAAGCGCAACCAAACAAGCCACTCATCCCACACTCCGCACGAGCGCTTGTCCCTCCTCGCCATAGGAATTTATATCAAGCCGTTTATCATCCTGTACGACCAAGCATAACGTTTATCACGACACAGTGCATAGCGGGAAGAAGAGGAGAGAGAGGGAAGGAGGGGAATCTGATGACATGAGTTAGGAAGAGGAAGAGGAGAAAGAGGAGAAAAAGTGTGGAAGATGATGAAATATTACTCGGAGGATTGATAAAAGGGAGGAGAGGAGGACAGTGATGGTGGATCTGATAGTAATAGTTATTTAAATGATAATAAAGGTAAGATCTGCAATGAAGATAACGACTGAAATAAGGGCAGTAATATTTTTTATGGTGATAGGAGCAGTAATAACAATTACCATAATCAAAATAACGATAATGCAGTAATTATGATAAGAATAATAGCAGTAACAGTGATACTAATTGTGATAATCATATTGAAAAATATGTACTGATACTATTACTAACATTAACAATTAATGACAAAAATTGCAAAAATAATTTAAATAATATCAATATTTATCTTTAGTCTTATCTCTTATCTTAGCACGTAAGATGACAAAACTACTCCATACAGCTTGGTTCAAGTCGTCCCCTGTATTTCTGGTGGTGACAGTTGTTGCGGATCCATTCTCCTGTTTTACGAACCTGCATAAGATATTTGAATTCTCTAGCAGGATTGTAAAAAAAAAATAAAAAAAATAAATACATATATATATATATATATATATATATTAATTCTCGCTTACGTATTATTGTGACCTTCGAATACTTTTAAGTTCTGTGCTTAGATCCTAGTCTTTTTTCCTTAACTCTCATTTATTACTATCATGTTTTTTTTTTTACGTGTGCTGGTATCAGTTTCACATTTTAATTTTCAATTACTTCATGTCTGGTTTGCTTCGGTAAAACTTTATTATGCTATCTCATATGTTGATTTCGATAACTACGCGCAAGTACAACAGTGTTTTGACTGTTGAACCACAGAGTCTACAGTTAACATTCATTAAATTTCAGAAAATTCGCGATTTTATTGACTCAGTTGCTACAGCTGGTATAATTAGGTTCTTCTCCATCAACCACTCGATTATTTCATCAAAACAACCTCGGACTCAAGCGGTTCCACATATTGCCCATCGGATCTCTATTCTTCCAACCTCTCATTCGCTCTCTTGATCCTCTTTCGTAGTCTCTCATAGTCTGAGTAGTGTTTATTATCTTTGCATTATGGACCTCTTTTGATAAGGGCTCATTTACACTTAAAAGATATTCTAATAGACTATTCTTTTGGGTAACAGCTTTATCTTCAAGGAGCAGGAGTCCACTAGCTCCTGATACACTCTAATACAAGTCTATTTATTGTATTTACACATAGATGGCTCTATGAGTTCTTAATCACCAAATAGCCAGTTATCAGAACTACCTTTCTCACCTGTTTACCCTCTTCCTTCACTTTAGGAATGGGTCTTTTCTAACATTTCATTGTCTAAAATATTTTAATGACAATTTGATAATCATAACATCAATAACAATAATAACAGTATCGATAACAATGATATTTTCCTGCCAATTCAAGGAATGGGGAAATCAGGATCGGTCACTAAGGCCATCTGTATGTTACAAAATTCACCAAAAACATAAATCCGGGGCGAATGGGTTAATACCATATTATCTTGTTATCATCTTAGTAGTTATTCTGTCGAGGTCGTTTCTTTCATCTTCTGTTCATTAAGTTGCTTCACCTGAAGGAATACTTAATGGTTGGAATGACATAAGTGTGAATTCAGGTTTCATTATTGTTGGATTTCTATATTGCCTTTATTTCATCCGTTCTAGGATCCCGGGGTGTC
>NC_061839.1:4686520-4711520 GCF_019202785.1 Penaeus chinensis
GGAAAGGGAAAGGGAAAGGGAAAAGGAGGAAAGGAAAAAGAAGCGGAGAGGCGAAAGGAGTGCCTCCGTGGAATTTTCAATGGTTGATTGCTGAATTTAGGCTTACTACTTAATACTACTGCTCCTAGTTCTGCCAGAGTTACTCCAGCAACTCCTACTGGCAAAGACCTACTGCTGTTGCAACTCCTACTGTTACAGCTGCTGTACGTACTCTCGCTGCTTCAACTACTGCTGTCGCTGCTGCTACTGCTATACTCACTATTGCCACTGTTACTACTACTCCTGAAGCCACTTCTACTGCTACGGTTTTCTCTCTTAACAAACTCTCATTAAAGTGCTAGTTAAAAGGGCCTTTTGAAATGTCCATTAGTAGCTGCATTTGTATTCTTTGAGCCCAGTGGGCGAGGTCGGCGAATGTGACTTTTTTAATGAACCTGGGAAGGGGAGGAGCAGGCATAGTATTACTTCTCATTAGCCGCTCTATCCATCTATTTACATATACGTACAAACAAACAAACAAACACGCGCGCGCACACGCACACACACACACATAAATTATGTACAGGTGTAACAGGGGAAATAACAATTGAATTGGTTTCCTTGCGAAATGTCACAATGTATAGCTTCTTTCATTGGAGAATCTGCAGGTATGATGGATTATAATGTCTGTAATAAACACTAATGTAATGAATATGGTATAAACGTTCAGAATTATTGTTGTATTTCATATTTAAAAGGAAATGACTTCAATTAACATTGTACCAGTGCAACGGTGTATAATGTAATTTCCAGTATCTTTAAGATGAGAATATTACCGACATGCCTGTCGGTGATAGTATCACATTATATTGTACATAGTGCAGTTTACAACTCAAAATTGCAAGTACCGGTTATCAATAAGGGAGGTAAAATTACTAAAGACGATATTACTTGTTGAAAACATATTCCTCCTTAAAAGTATCATGTGAACAATAGCCATTACTTTATACTTTATTAAGCCGGGAAGTAAACGATTACACACAAAAAATATATGACTAAATAGGAAGCAAAGTATTCCTTTGTTATGGCTATTACTACTATCATCATCATTGTCATTTCTTTATTGTTGTCATTACAATTATCGATTAATTTTGACACTGCTTTCTCAGTTTATGATATTAAAAATAACACGACATTCAGTCTTCCACTAACCCACCACCACAGTGTTTATTTCAACCCCGATATCCCTAAGTCCAACCACATACCTCTTTTCAAATATTGGCCTGCCTCTCTTTTGAGTTTTTAATTTCCTAAAACAGGGAGAGAAAAAAAAAAAAAAAACGGATCTCCCTCCTTCTACCCCCCCCCCCCACACACACACTTTTACCCCCTGATGGATACCAACAAATATTTAAGTAAACCATGATGAACAAAAGTTCGGACCTTTGCGCAGCTACAGTGGGAGTTCCATCAACCTTACATCCCTCCACTTGCACGTACTGTGGCCGAATGATATGTCGTATAGTTAATTTTGTTTAGGTAGCTTAAAGTAGTGGCGGTTTACGTGGGAGGTGTTGCATTTAGAGCAACGAAGGGAAGAACAAGAAAATCACACGGATATGTCGATGGTCTTTTCGTGTGTTTTCTTGTTCTTCCCTTCGTTGTTCTATTTACATTTTGTTCGACAAGTAATTGGGAGCAAGGTTTATTCATAAAGTACTTATAACCACCTGGTGTTTTGATAATAGTGAAAAGAAAACGTGAGTGGAAATCGTACAGCTGAAACAGATGAATAAATTTTAAAAGCAGTAATATAACGCCAACGGAGGATTATTTGGTGAATTCTGACGAGAGGTAAGCATTTTTTTCCGTGAATAAAATGGACATTAAAATCCTTACCGTAATAAAAGAGCAGAAAGTTCCTGGACCTTTCAGTTCTTTCACATTCCTGGAAAGCGTATGAATGTCTAATCAAAATGCAGTTTCCTATTGATAATCCCATAAATAAACTATACAGCATCGAGTGCAAGTGGCGGAATACGAAAAGGACTGGATCGTAGTTTAGCCGTCTAAAGTATCATCTACGGTAGCTTGCTTATATCGTGTTCATGATAAGCCAACAAACTAGCATGTGCTCCCACCAATAACTTCTTGTGGCAAAGTTATATTCCTCTTATGGCTAAGGTCAGAAAAACGGAAGTATGGTTATGTGCCTGGAATTTAGGTTATCGATACCGCGAGGGTCCAGAGAGCTGAGATCTAGGTTGGTAATATAGTTGCAGTATTGTGCATAGGTACCTACATTACTAAAGGATACGTTAATCTTGAAGATGGCATAAACAAAGTAGCATAGGTAGTGCATCACTGTTGCTATTGATGACTGTTGCAACTGCACAAATGTCACTTTTAGCTTAGCTAATGGTCATCTGTTCATTTCTATATCCACACAGTCTGACATGGTTTCCCGAACTTCAGTATTTAGGTTGACCACAATGCAATGCTGTGTATTATGGCCTGTATAAACACTAATGTTGGTACGTGGTGTCAGGCGTTAAGGATGGGATTCGGTTGCCGTGGGGTCGCCATGCCTAGGATACGAGGATAAGGTTAGCCTGGGCATAAAGGTACTGTTACATATAAGATAATTTCTTCATGGTCAAGTATTAGGCTTTACTAAGGCAAAAGTTTCAAAGCACTACTAAGAACATAAATTTCTTTAATAAGAAGCAAAGAAAAGGGTTAAAACACAGCCTTATACTACATAATTTCCTCGTAGAAACTAGAGGCTCTGTGTACACTGGTGCAATGGAGAATTTCCTAGAAATTGGGAGTCTAGTTGCTTTGATAAGCTTAGAGTATTACCATCAGACTTATCAGATTTACTAGTAGCAGGTGAGGACCCGCTATTACATGCGATCGTTACAAAGGCAGACAAGCTATTTACATCTTATTTATGCCATGCACTTTGACATGAAACGCGTCGTCCGATTCCAGCAGCGTCAAAGCGTCTGGTCGTCTGACTAGTCTGCAGAACAATAGTTCCCAACCTTTTAGATTTCAAGCCTGAACCACATCCGTAGACCCACTCCCGATGTTATCTGTATTTTTTCTACCTACGTTATTTAAGGCAACGAACAAAATGTCAGCAACCTCTTTTTACCTAAAAGGTACACTATTCATTGAGGACATGGGGTTCATAGCATATCCTTAATATAAACACTGACAATTGCTTAGCAAATTGGTCTACCGTTATCATAGAATTTACGATACTGTTTATTTTTGATACCCAGTAGACAGCAGTGGAAGGAACGGCCACGAGGAAGCGCTGCGACAGTTTAGATAATGAAGAGCTTATGTTCTGGCAGGCGAGGCTTACACACCGCTGCTCCTTTTGTACACGTCAGGCTAGCCGGCGGCGGTAGCTGTGAGAAGCGCTTGATAGTAACCTTAGCTTACCACATTATCGCCTAGCATGAAGCGCCCAGATGGAAATCAAGATGAAATATATCGCAGGTTTATTCTTTTTCCTCTGACTTTTTTAATTATTTTCTTTTATTTTCCTGTTTTCCCTTTTTCTTTCTTTCTTTCTTTCTTTTTCCTTTTCTTTGCGTAACCAGGCAATGATCACGAATTTCCGCATTCAAGTGAATAACTTCAGCCGAAAGCGACGTGAGCCCTGAATATTCCTCGATGACTATTACATGATGACACAGGTATTCACTTAGGCAAACACGAAGCTTCCGCTTAATATTTCGTTTGAGCTTACGTAAACTGACATGGTTCAAGGTAATTTTATCCCCGGTAATGCTGTGGATATCAACGGGACTGGCATTCCGAATCTGGTGATATTTCAGGTTAATTTTATTTTTCCCAACTAGGGGGATAATGATAATGATGATGGTGGTTATATTTGTGATGATGATGGTAATGGTGATGATGATAATAATAGCAATGGTGATGATTATGATGATGGCTTTTGACGGTGATGATGATGGAGATGGTTATAAAAGAACGGTGACTGGTGTGATGATGGTGAAGGGGAGGGTGATGATAGTGATGGTTATGATGATGGTGAAGGGGAGGGTGATGATAGTGATGGTTATGATGATGGGAATGGTGATGATGACGTAGAGGAGGAACAAAGCGCCTGGGAGTACATTGACTCAAATTAATCTTTTAAATAATATTCTGAAACTATTTTGTGTGTGGAGGTATTTCATATTAAGAATTGAATCACGAAACTAAAGAATCTGATAATATTCACCTACTCCTCTGTCGGTTTGAGATGAACATAATTAATAAGTTTGTGTTTGGCGCAATATTCATTATCCAACATATCTTCATATTCAGCTAGCTAATAAATCTTTGCCAAGAGATATGGGTGATTCTTGTCACAGATTCCGTTGTTTACATTAGTAGTAATATTTCCTTTGATATGTACTGTATGCTAGTAACTACAAATAGAAAATAATATCTAAGGTAAAACACACACACACACACACACACACACACACACACACACACACACACACACACACACACACGCACACACACACACACACACACACACACACACACACACACACACACACACACACACACGATTGGTTCGAAGATTGATATTCGTGCAAAACTCAATACCTGTGACTTTCAACTAATATCCTTTATTGCCATATTAGCATTATTACACATCAAAAGATTTTATCGTGTCAGAAAAACAAATATTTACCGGACAATGAGCTTCGATTTTGCAACTGATGTCTCATCTGGCAACAAACTTCTTTTGTGTTTGCTTTCATGCCATTTTAGCAAAAAGCTTGTTTCTGCCTTTTATCTTCTTAAATAAAGAATCATAAATACTTTTTTCAGCTGAAATTAAAAGAATTGTTTTTTGTAAACCGAAAAAAACATGTCTATATTCGAATGAACAAGTGAGCACGTTATCAATATTTTTTTTATTATTATTATTTATTCCCTGACAGATATCAGTGAATGATGTCCGAGGGAGATCATTAGTAATTAAACGCTTTAAAAGTGCTGCATGGGAATAAGTTGCCTGAAGCGGATGTTAACTTTTCTTGCCGTTAATCCAAAGGTAAAATGAATTGATGTAAAGCGAATTCTGCAATGCCATGATACTTTCCTCGTAAGCAAATGTTTAATGATTATCAAATTCCCAGTATTCATCTGCAATCAAAATATGCATAACACGTTCTAGTAAACATTAGGTATCTAGTGTTGGTGAGCATGGAAGTTATGTAAACCGCTGTTCCCATCAGCATTAGCTATTGAAAAAAAAAAAACATTAGGATCTAGTATTTGAGGCTTTGCATTCTGAAAACAAGCGTTTAAATTATTTCAGACTAGGAATAAGTAAATAAACATTGTATTTTTTTATTTATTTTTAACGAAAGCATATATCCATTTACTTTAGCGTTTGTATATTTTCAGGTATACATACAAGGTAAATTGGTTTACCTGTTGCGTCGATATCAGATCACTGACTCCAACACTGGCTGAATCTAGTCTTCTAATGAAATGGAAATTGGATATGGTTTCACAAGTTCAGATCTGAAAGAATGATTGAAAAAAAAAAAAACGGATACAAATTGCATTTTTTATAGTTACAATGTCTTAATATCAGAAACGCAGCCGCTAGGGAATATATTGTAGGACATATGAAAAAAAAGATATGCCTTTTTCGCTAACTGTAATAACTGCATTACAGTCTGTCATAATACGTAAAGCAAACAACGTTCAAGAACAAAAACAAGAATTTAGATGCAGAATTGACCACGAATGAAAGACTATTAACACTATGAATGGCCACTGATTTAGTTTGTTAAAGGGACAGGAACGTGAAAACCATAACACTATCCATTATATTTTATCATAATCATATTACATTTTATTTCATTTTTAAAACCAAAACTAGAATGTGCTGGTAAGTCCCAAATGCTCAGGAAGAACAATACATCCGCGAAGTATTGTGTGGGATCATTCCATTGCGTAAACACGACGTAATTCTAGAATAATTTATAATATACCTTGCTTTTCACCTTTGAATAGTATGTACCAAGTTCACTATAGTAAGATTAAAGACCTGTTCGACTCGCTTTTTTACATCCGCTTTTGTGAAGATGCATACAAACTGAAGCACGTATATTATAAACGGACATACAAAGGTACCGGAAGTCAGAGGCTCAAATAGCATTTCTTAATCATAAGAGGGAGGGAGGGAGGGCGGGAGGGAGGGAGGGAGGGAGAGAGAGAGAGAGGGAAGGAGGGAAGGAAGGAGAGCGGGAGAGAGAGAGAGAGAAACAGAGAGCGAGAGCGAGAGAGAGAGAGTGAGAGTGTGAGAGAAAGAGAGAGAGAGAGAGAGAGAGAGAGAGAGAGAGAGAGAGAGAGAGAGAGAGAGAGAGAGAGAGAGAGAGAGAGAATTCACATGAGTGAGAAATGTTTACACAAACGATGCTTTCTTTACAAAAAAAAACTACTCACGGTCAAAAGAAGCCCTTGAGCAAAGAAAGCCTCTGATTGATGCAACGGTGCAACGCGTCCGAACAAAGACGAATAGACTGATCCAGCAACCAAATAATTCCACGTCACCGAACCCACCAACCTGAAGAAGCATAAAGATCCGCTTAAAACGCGTATAAACTGACATTTCGAGCTGTGAACTCCACGCCCTCAAAGCCATTTAACGACAAAGCAATGTCCTACAAGCCAATCACACTAATATACTCTCTAAAGTTCATTAGGAAGCTATCAATAAATTGAAAATATGAATTTCCTCGCTAATAAAGGATTGTTTCTCTCAAGCACTAATGACTTTCAAATCCAACAAGTGAACATTTTTTTTTCTGCAATTGCAAGTGTTAAGTCAACGTGTTTCATTACTGAAAGTTTTAATGGCCACGAATATTTCCATTATTCACATAGCTGCTGGTACAACTCTGATTTCAATTTCATCCATGCTAATCAAAGCCATATGCAACGTGCTCAATGCAACTAGCAAGGGCATGTCACGAGCCTGCATAATTGTCCACATGATGTAGAAGAGTGGCTTTTATAGTGACTCAAATCGCTATCACAGTGATAGGTAAATAATCTATAGATATATTTGTTTTAATAATCTCGATTTACTTGTTCCCCCCTTGTAGTACTGTAACCTTTAACAACATAACCTACTATTTTTGTAAAAGTTTATACCATCAATCATATCGCGTGACCTCTTAAAACTAGCAGTACTTTCAACGGCCGGGGGATAGCATTGATCGGTTAGAAGGATTTCCAATTCATATTTGATATTAACTGAAGTTAGTTGCACTAATACGATACATCTGACGGAGAGATATGAAAGTACTGTAGGTAATACACGTATCTGTATCATTCTGCACTATAACACAAAAAAATGCAATGTAGACTGAACATGAAAGGTCACCAGGAATACAGGCAAATGCTTCACACGCTGAAGTCAGATGTAATGGAGAGAGATGGAGCTTAAAGCTACTTCTCTGGCTCGGGCATTTCCAAAGCGATAAAGCCTTCATCTCTCAGGGCCTAAAAAGAGAAGGAAAAGCACAATCTAGCTCTGCACACTCAGGCGACACGAACCGAAAACATCGTTTGATGCGGTTTACTTCCCTCAGCAAAGGCAGTGGGAGCCCTATTGAGATTAAGAATATATATATATATATATATATATATATATATGTGTGTGTGTGTGTGTGTGTGTGTGCGTGTGTGTATGTGTGTGTGTGTGTGTGTGTTTGCGTGTGTGTGTGTGCGTGTGCGTGTGCGTGTGTGTGCGTGTGCGTGTGTGTGCGCACGCGCGCGTGTGTGTGTGTGACGAGGAACTGAAGTCGTTAAACATTTTATTTAGAATCATTGGTTTTACAGTTGATACACATTTTGAATCTCTTCTCGCGCAAAATATAGCATGTAGTTGACAGAAAAATATATATATATACATTATATATTATATAAATAAATAAATATTTGTATATATATAAATGAGTGTATATAAACATATATATATATATATATATATATATATATATATTGCTAGGGGTTTCAGTGAATCGACTAATAGGTACTATGGTTATTAATTTCGAAGACATTTTAATGTCGGTTTATTTGCCAAAAGAAAAACGGTAATAATTGTAGAGAAGAAAGACCAATACTGGGGGCAGTCATACTTTTAATAAATGTATTAGATATTTCGTCAATCACATCTGAAAATTAAATTATGATAATCAGAACATCGAATATGACGTATAAGGCACTAATCGTGTATAAACATATAACTATATCAAAACTTGAACTAAATATATATGAAAAAGATGAGAAAAAAAAAAGATATTTATATTCGCTATCCCTCATTGAGCAATGGAGCTTCCTGTGCGCTCTCCACATGCTGGTAGGCGATTTGGAGGCGAGGTTGGCAATGTCGTTTCGTTAACCTCTCTTTGATAGCGTCTCATCTCCATGTAGTCGTTTTCTTCACCGTGTAGCTTGTTAGCGGTAACTGTAGATTGCATTGGTGAAGGCATCCGGAGCGAGGGCGGTCGTTCTGGGTGGCCTACCTCCTCCCACCTCATTCACCTGTATACCATCGAGATACCCGGCTCTCTGGTTATTTCACTGGGAGATAAATTCCTTTCCCTCATACAAATAATGCGGTCTCTCTTTGTAAGTTGATATTGCTTAGCGTCAATCTTGAAGAAGGTGTCAGCTTGGCAGCCTCGTTTTCATCTCAGATTTTCGATATGCCATTATGACGTCATATACCAACGGACATATTTCCTTTCTTATTTAGTATATATCAGGATTAGCGGTGAAATGTATATTCAGGAATTTATGAAAATTCATTATCATCAAGAGTATCAAATATACAAATATACAAATATGTTTTTTTTTTTTTTTTTCTATTTTCTAGATGGATCCTCTCCAAACTACTCAAGTCCCGGGTGAACAAACAAGCGTTTAGATAACTTTTCACACACCGGGGAATTCGTATCTCTATCATAAACACATCAAAATAATGTATCAAAGTTATGAAATGCATTGACAAATACAAGGGAAATATAATTGCAGATAAAAGTAGAGAGTAAGATTAGATTCTAATTTTGTGGGAATGAGCAAGATTTTTCTTTCAAGAAATCAGATATACCGCATATTTACTGGGAGTAAGTTTTTAGACTTGTTATTCACCCATCTTGGAACCACTAAGCTGTTAAAGTATCTACATATTCATTATAGCCTTACTGCGGTTATGCGTTCAGTTAATGTTCTTTAATGGAAAATATAATGTAGCATGATTTTTGTTTTGAATCAGTTTTTGTGTTTGGTTCTGGGGAAAAAGAAGCTGTCACTTCATAAGTTCGATTAGTTGCTACTAGATGGTGCAACTGCGAGAATGATTTACAAAGGTATCGGCGATCTTTTTATATTTGATATAGCTGCCATACACAGATATTTAAAAATGTAGCGTTTCCAAGTTTCAAGAAATATGCAGCTATAATTGATACTGACTGTGTTGAAAGGAGGAGGAAATGCCGCCTCACCTCCATAGGTGTTGCCATTCGATAAACAAAAAATTCCAGGAAATCGCATTTGAAAAATATCTCACAACAGAGCAAACGATAACAAATACTTCATGTTTTGTTATCATTTACTTTACAACAATTTACAACAACGGGACCCAGCAAGTGTACTGAAATAAATTCCGCAAGTGTAAATATTTGTGTATGTATATAAATAATATATATGTGTGTATGGATATGTATATAATATATGTATATATATATAATTTATAATATGTATACATGTATACATGCACACACACACACACACATGATTGTGTATGTATGTGTATGTGGGTATATATACACGGACCTGTAGTTCGTATAAGTCAATTGAAATCTTTCCAGTGTTATACTGATTTATTTATTGCAATAAGTGAAATAACTGATTGGTCGTATTTTTCACAGTATGTAGCAAAATAGAGAACGATATACATAAATAATCTCCTTGTTAGTGAAGGTGATATTCAGTGATAACCAGTCATAAAAATGAAGTGAGAAAGAGCAAGATCCCCACTTTAGTTTATTTTTTAATCATTCGTCGTCATGATTAAAGATTACTCGAGTTCCCCAGCAAATCAGACAGGAAATAAGAGTATGCGTGCATGACAGGCGGCGGGTAATCCCGTCACTAATTGCTTATTAGTATTCATAATTACACAAAGGGTTTTGAAGGAAAAATCTGTTGAGGACTGACGTATTTTTGTTCGTCAGTCCTAGCGGACGAGATTTGCATATCTGTGTGTGGTTCGTCGGAAAAATCCTCATTGCGAAACTATAATATTTTATCTGTTTTTGGCATTAACATTCATATTCGGTAAATCCGTTGATATATTGGGCAAAACGAAAATGTATTATGTTATTGGTCTTTAACATTAACGCTCATATCTGGTATATCGGTTGATAAACTAAATAAGGACATCACGGGATAGACTGTGAATGTGATGAAGATTGATCAATTCGCATATTAGAAGTAATCCAAAGTAATTACTTACATGCACTTAGTAGGACGATGTATTATCAAATAAAGCTGATCGAAAGAAGATTCAATGTTAGAATAAAAGTTGCTGGAATTGCCTGCTGAGCATTACAATTATTAATTCAAATGACATGACACGTTGCCTGCATTTTCAGTGTACAAAATCATCATTGGTATAGTCTTGGCCCTGTAGAAAGTAAAGCAACTAAAAATGGTTTCTTTGTGTACTGTAATGATAACGATGCTTTTCAAGGTTTTCCTCGTGATGATTGCACGGTTGCTTCTTGGCATCATTTGCAACATCCAGGATATCTTATTCAACCTCCATGTCAGCTCCAAGAGAGATATAATGTTTCCTGTAACTTATTTTACCATTCAATTTTACACAAACGCAATCCGTAATTATTTTTTCCCTTGATAAATGCTGTAATGATTTTTTCCCTTGATAAATGCTTTCAGTGCCAAATAAGAGGAAAATGAATGTGAGCTTTAATAGCCCAGGATACTTTTAATTACAAGATAGCAGTTGTGAGAGTGGTCATTATCTTTGTAGTCAAGCCTGCGATTTATTAAAAAAGATTGATTTATTGGCTCATAGATTCGTATTCTTTAAAGATGCTTTTGACTGACACACTGGAACCATCTCTTTAAATAGCATAGCCTTCTTAGAAGAACCACCGTGCATATATATAACCACTGTGCTATTTTTTTTATTTTTTTTTTCTTAAGATGAGATGTTCCGAAGTCCTCTTTGACTTCACATCTTATATCTTTCATTAACTTCCTTTTCATGTGATGTTTTTTTTTTTTCTGCAATTCGATAGATCAAAGATGCATACATATGCACGAAAAGAAAATAGTTACTTTTTTCGTTGCTCTTTCTTTTTAGTGAAATGAGAGATGGCTGACAGAGCTGACGAGTCTTTTAACGCTGTGAAGATGTTGCGTGGAACTAAACTAATATTGCTTGGTATTACGAAAAATGAGACTTCCTTTATAGAGAAAAGCGTTAATCGAGTTCAATAATGTACTTGCACCATTCAACAAGAAAAAAATTATCTAACGCAGTAGGCCTACACGATTTTTATACATACAAAAACATGGGCTCATTCCATGCCTGATAATCTTTGTAGAGTAGGTATACAGTGCATTACAGGCCAACATGAGCGTTATAACTGGAGTTCGTCCTTTCAATCAGCATAGTCTCGTTTACTCCCTCATCACCATAAGTCCTTCACTATAAGTCAGTATAGTCTCATTCACTCCTTCATCACACAAGAGCAGTGCGTGCGAAGTCCGTAGAGTTTATAGGTCGAAAAGCACTAAGGCGTAATATGGCAACGATGATTGGCGTAAATGTTTTGTTGATGTGTGTTGATTTTTTTTTTTTTTTTTTTAATACTTGAACCCTGATTCATCATGCGTAACCTAAGCTTATTATCTAGAGCAGAACTGTTTTGGTTAAAAGGAGAGAGAGAGAGATACACACACATACACACACGCCCACACACACACGCCCACACACACACACACACACACACACACATACATACACACATACACACACACACAGAGAGAGAGAGAGAGAGCGATGGAGAGAAAAGAGAAAGTGAAAGGGGGGGGGGGGGAGATCCATACCTCAAATGATATTCGTCCTGCATGCAATTATAGGCCCTCTAACAATCGCTCATCACCGTTGATTGTTGATGTATCTTTTCCTTAATGATAACTAAGACTGTATTTTCTTGCATGGCCATTTATAAAGAAAGAAAGAAAAAATATCTCCCGGAAATGGTAGTCAAATAATCTCTGCCTTCAGTATGCCACCCTTTGTCATTATTATTTTTGTTTTGTTTAATTTTTCAAGATTCTGATTCAACAATTTCAACTCTGAGTCCTTGGCCAACAATCTGCTTTTCACTTCAAACCAGTGTATCAATACGACAACTGGAGCAAAAGGGGACTATAGTGATTACAACAATGAATGTCCTTTTCATATTCTCATGACATTTTCATCCTAGCAAGATTCGCAGTTCGGGCAGAAGCCACATGTTACTAACCAGCATAATTTTACGTGTGGTAGAAACAAGTAGGAAGTATATTTTCCCAGTTAGATAAATGACAATTATTACTCTGACAGTGACTAAAAGAATACTAAATGCTATTTCAGATCAACAGGTATGTCTTCTACCACTTATAGTATCTATAAGTATGGTAGCCTCTTATTGCTTTACACTGATCATTTTGATTTTTAAATGATCTGTCCTAGCTATATGATTATAGGAGTCATGACCTTTTAGCCATTATTAGTACACATGTCATATGAGGGATTTATTATTGCTTAAAGTTTCATTTAGTTTACATTAGCAGATAGAGAGAGAACAGATAGAGAGAGAGCGCTTATGACATTGATATGAAATACCTGAGCCGATCCAGTGAAATATGTATGGATTTATTTCATTCATGAGAACACACACACAAAAAAATAAACAGCAAATCCAACCTTCACTCTCGAGCATTGCAAATAGGAGTTTATCATGAATAAAGAAAAATGCTTCACAAAGTAATGTCAAAGTTTTGACGATGAAAGCGATATAGACTGAGGCTATTTCGTATTTTTTTGACATTTCTGACAGATTAATTTAATACTCTTTCAGGTCCTGCAGACTCACACGCACACATATCTTAAATGTGTGTGTATTTAATGAAAAAGTAAGAAATAAAACTCCATCACGACCGAGCACGGTGCAGTCGAGCGACATATGAAAACTATTCATTATTATATGGGATTCGATACTTTATGGAAAGGCACTAGAAGCGTTTTGGGAATTAATCACATGGGATCGAACGTTATTTGGTGACGATTTGAAGTGACGCAAGAAAACGAAATTCGTGAAATTAACAGACTTTTTGTAAACAGTGCAGTTGTATCTAGCTAAGTGCAAGAAATATCATTATTTTAGTTGATGAAAAATAAAACTATTCATACACTACCTGACCGCTTCTTATGAATAGTTTCCAATAGTTACGTTAAAGACAAGTGATATAGAGATAGATAGATAGATAGATATAGATATATACACACATCAAAGCGATTTTAATTCACACACCACAAGGAAGATGGACAAGGAAACGATAAAGATGAAATTTACTGGTTAACAATTTGCCGAATTGATTATCGGCGTGTTACGCATCACACTAATCAAACATGAGATACGTATGTGTCATGCGGAACCGGGTACGGGAAAGTCTTTCATTAATGACTTTATTAGTATTCATGATTGCATAAATCTTCTAGAAGAAAAAACCTTTTAAGGACTTTAGCATTTTTGTTCATTAGTTGCAGTAGACGAGACGTGCAGGAAGTTCAGGAAGTTTAGGAAGAAGCATTTTATCGTTCTTTGACATATACACCCTTAATATTTGGGTGTATATGGTTCGATTCCATTACTTGTAAGATGATGTACTAGTTATGAATAGATTTGGACGGAAATTGTGGATGTCATTGAGATCAACTCTTATATAGTTGAAAAAAAATATGCTCGGATGATTAGAATAGAAAGGTTGTTAGGAAAATTATAAATCTACACCAGTGACAGAATAACAGTAATGGTGATAATAATGATAATGAAAGAAATATAACAGTAATAATAATAGTAACATAAACGAAATCGCCTATTGAAGACTACATTACTTTAAACACCTTACATTTCACTAATATAGAAAATGTGCCCACAACCAAAAGAGCTAGTGTTTCCTATCAAAGATTTTATCGTCTACTAATATAAATCTGCAGGTAGCGCCCCCGTTGTGATATACTAATAAACTCAAAGAAGGGAATAGATGATGCGAGCTATTTCAATTAAAGTTATTCTTATTTCGTGTGTGAGAAGAAATTAACATTTTCAAACGTACCTCGGTTCTTGGTATCTTTTGGCCGATGCGAGATATCTTCACATTTAAATAGACATTTGATAAAGGCTATTCACAGCCAAAAGAGCCAGTGTTTCACGAGACTTTATCGTGTACTTGTATAAAATCTGTATCACATAGCACCCTTGATATATACTCATGAGTTATTATATTCAGAGTTACTCTTACTTGCAGTATTTCAGGTGTAAATTATTATTATTATTATTATTATTATTATTATTATTATTATTATTATTATTATTTCAAAGGCTCTGTACCATCAAGATGTTCAGTGAAAGATGAGGGAAGTTTCGAAATTTCACGGTTGAATTCTTTGCATAACAATACATTGACAATTTTGTAACATATATTTTATTTTCAGATGTTTGCTTGACATTGTTCTCACGATTTTGAGGATTCTATATCTATTTCAACCAGCCCACTGCCCATTGGCCTTTTTTGTATTATCTTTAATAGATGGCATGGGCTTCATGTTGACGCATAGACGCATAGTGTCGATGACTGTCTCTCTAATTAACGAACGCACTTTCTTTAACGCAAAAATATTTTTATTTGCCCTAACATTCAAGTATTTTTAGCTGTTAACACAGTGACACAGTAAACTGGTTTGCCTGCTCAGAGACAAAGGACTCCAACACAGCTTGAAGACAGACATTCTATGAAATGCAAATTTGATGTATAAACTGAACGACAATTCAGAATAAATGACTTCGTACTGAACACAGTAAAAGCCTTCCACAATCCGAAACGGAATCACATGGAAATATGATCCTTGGCTTCTTGAAAAAAACATTACATTACATGGTTATGTTTCTCTCCCAATGTGTTTTGCCCTTGGCTTGTAAAATTAAAGACGCAGTTTTAGCTACACGGTTGTGATTTTTGAAGAAATACAATGAACGGAGAAAGAAAGAGACAGACAAACACACACACAGACAAACACACACACACACACACACAGTGAGAGAGAGAAAGAGAGAGAGAGAGAGAGAGTGAGAGAGTGAGAGAGTGAGAGTGAGAGAGTGAGAGAGAGAGGGAGAGAGAGAGGGGGGGGGGGAGAGAGATAGGAGGAAAGGAGGGAGGGAGAGATAGAGAGATAGATAGATAGATAGACATAGATATAGATAGATAGATAGACATAGGTATAGATAGATAGATAGACATAGATATAGATAGATAGATAGACATAGATATAGATAGATAGATAGACAGAGAGAGAGAATCACAAGGGTTTAGAAATGTGTACACAAAAGATGTCATTGTTTACAAGGGACTCCCCACGCTCAAAATAATCCCTTATGCAAAGAAAATTTTCATTCAGTTTACCACGGTGATTCATGCAACGGTGCAACACATCTGAACAAAGACGAAAGGAATGGTCTAGTTTACGAAGTTACAAGCAAAATAACAGAATATACGGAAGCAGTGTCCCTACACAAACTAATCAAGCCAAATTTGAAATACAACCATCATTAGGTATAAAATAACGTATCTTTCATCATCAAAGGAGAATGTAAAGTTACCTCCTATGAACAAACAAGGATTTTTGTGTTTTGCAATTGATAGGCTTTCGGTCTTCCGTTACTGAACCATCTGAATGACTCTTTTCATTTATTCACCGACCTTTTACCGCAACTCTGAATTCTATTTCATCACGGCTAGCCAATGGCATCAGCAAAATGCACGTTCGGTTCCGTGACTGCATGTGACTGCATGATTACGTGCATGGTTAGAAGCAGGAAATTCTTTTTCAGGTACATGGACAGCATTCACGGTCATGCAAATCACGCTGGCGGTGGCGGAAACTAGTAGAATGCGTAATATCTGTTATGTTTAGCAGATATTGCTTCAATTGTTTGCGAATATTGGCTATAGATCAATGGCATCATTATTGTTAATACCACTATCGTTATCATTATGAATATTAGTAGTAGTAATAGTATCATTGTCATCTTAAACATCAGCAGCAGTATCATCATCATCTTCATCATTATCGTCATCATCATTTTCATCATCATCTTCTTTATCTTCATCATTATCCTCATCACCATTATCACCAATACTGTTATCATCATTATCATTACCGTTATTATCATCATCATCATCATCATCTTCACCATCATCATCATCATTATAATAATACTAATAATGATAATAATAATAATTATTATTATTATCATTATTATTGTTATTATTATTATTATTATTATTATTATTATTATTATTATTATTATTATTATTACTTTCATTATTAGTAGTACTGATATTATCATTATTATTGCTATTGCTATTGTTCATCACCATCATCATCATTATCGCGGGTATTTTTTTTAGCTGTACCTTACATTCAAATATTCATATTATTGCCATATTATTAATGGCTACCAATGATGGAAAGACAAATTTCTGTACTTGATTTGCCCTACACACACACACACACACACACACACACTGATCCGTGTGAGCAGTGTTAGCAGTCTTGATGAGCTACGCTAAAGTTCTGCAATGTCAGTGGGCAGTAAAGTAGGCATTTATTGCCAACGGGCTAATTTAGAAGCACAATAAACAGTTTAAGTGAAGTCACGAGAGCCTGTCATCACATCTTAAATTCTTCTTCTCCTTATTGTAATAATTATTAATTTAAAAAAAATAATTATCATTAATTTATGTTTACTTCTACTACTGAGTCTAGCTGCCGTTGTGATCGGACGTGTTTTCGCCTCCTATCCGCCTCAGCCAAACCAAACAACTCAGCAAGCCATGGCAACTCGAGGTCCCGCACCGTCAGAGGGAAATCTGGCTACCCCCCCCCCCCCCCCCCCGGGTCGAAGGGGGCCAACCGAGGGGCTTCCCCGGTGCTTTCTCGTGCAGCCAGCAAGAGCTCTTTTCCCCAGAGTGATAGGGGACACTTAGCCCAGGATACCGAGCTCCCTTCCCAGGGTCATGAGACCTCCGCCCAAGGACACGGGCCTCCCGGTAGCGCGGGTCATATCTGCCACCCCCCCCCCCCCTCCTAAAACGATGGGCACTCCCACGGCAGCCTGGGGAATGGCTGCTCCCCCTACCCAGGGTAACGGGTACATCAACCCTAACAGTGAAAACAGTGCAAACAGTGAAAACAATGAAAAAATAGCAGTGCTACGAAAAAAGCAAGGGCTAGATTGATTATCTGTGATCAGGTCAAAAAACTCTTTGGACCGGAAGAGATCGAAAAGGCCCACGACATCATAATCGACATAACAGACTCCAGAAAACCAAGAAACACGACAAGGGACACTAAGAAGAGGATAAACATCATTGTGAACACCATGACAGACAACTGTGTAAACAATGAAAACATGGTGTTCGTAACAACAACTAACATCCCAACCCCGGACTGGACGCCACCAAAAAAAGCAGGTATTTCCACTCCTTTTGTCAAATTTTTCCAAAAGCCTAAAAAAACAAGAAACAGACACACCAAGAACCTTCCCTGTACCACGAAAATTATATAGAAAACAAAATTGATTTGTTAATCGGAATGTTCTCCAAACAACAGGCAACACTAAACAAGATGATAAAGCAGAAGCAGGAATACGAAGAGGCAGCAAACGGCACACCAACCCCCCCCAAAACCAAAGGAGCCGGGGAAGTACCGCCCCATCTCTCTGCTCAGCTGCCTGGCCAAGACGGCTGAGAGGATGGTACTAAACCGGCTTCAATGGAAAACGGGACCCCCGCACGAACACCTTCACGGGTTCACAAGGGGCATGGGCACAGCACACAGCTTAGCCACGCTCTTAAGCACAATCAGCAAGGGCCCAGCTGTGGTGGTATTTCTTGACCTGGAGAAGGCTTTTGAACTGGCAAGTCCGCTTGCCATTCAGGAAAGCCTGATCCAGAAAGGAATCAGAGGAAAGCTCTTGGCTTGGATAGGTGACTACTTCAGGAACAGGACTGCCAATGTCAAATTCCAGGGTCACCTATCGCAGCACATGCCGCTCGAAAATGGAACGCCACAGGGTGGGGTTCTCAGTCCAGCCCTATTCAACACTTTAATGTCCTGTATCCTCAACATAAACCTCCCAGTGGGGTGCCAGATCATCTCGTATGCAGACGATCTCGCTATCACCTCCACTGGACCACGCAGCCAGAATAAAGCCCAGCGTTGTCTGGACCTCGTGTCAGAAGAGTGTTGTAGGACGGGACTAAAGATCTCTGCTGCCAAATCCAAAGCCATGGCTTTGAGACAGAGAGTTCGAGGCACAAGACTGAAAATCCAGGGAGTGGAATTAGAATGGGTCAAGGACTACCTATACCTTGGGGTAAGGATAGACCGGACCCTCTCCTTCCATAAGGAGGTCCAGTACCTGGTTGGCCGAACCAAAGCAAGACTGTCTGTCATGAGAGCAATGACTGGGAGACGCATAGGGGCCAGACACAAAGTACTAAGATCATTCTATGTACATGCTGTCCGGCCCATTGTGGACTATGCCTCAGTCGCTCTAATTGCTGCAAAGAAAAAGCACACAGACAAATTAGAAACAGTCCAAAATGAAGCTGCCAGGATCATTCTGGGTGCCCCGAGGTGGACGAAGGTCCTCAACCTCCTGATAGAGGCAAACCTTCTCCCCCTGGACTCACGAATCGATCTAACGGCAACACAATTTCTGTCAAAGGTCATCCAGGCTCCCAGGAACACAAGCCTAAGACAAAAATTAGTCAGATGCCTCGAACAAGACAACGAGCTCGTTGCAAACAACTCCTGGCTGTCTCATACAGCCAGGGTGTTGATACGCCATCAGCTCAAAGAACAGCTTCTTGCTAAGGGCATGGACTCCCCACACCCCGACTTTGCCGAAGCCCCGCCGTAGGCACTGAGCCTGATAGAGTTCAACATAATGAACCTGACAATGTAAAAGAGCCTATACCCCATGCCTAGCCTAAAGGCAGAAGCCCACAGGGTCATTGCAGCCATCACTCCTCCGGGTAGTAGAACATACTACACGGATGGATCGGTCGATCCCTTGAGCCACACTGCAGGCACCGGCTTTGCAGCTAGGGATGCCACGCGATCCATGAGGGTAACAGACAACGCCTCCTCGCTACAGGCAGAGGCAGTTGCAATCATGGGAGCCCTAGGCCACGCGTCCCTAAGGGAAGGACACGTGGTCATACACACAGACTCCAGGGCAGCCATTGACTGTCTTCAGCACAGCTCACCCACAGACAACATCTACCTACTGACCACGATTCTCACAATGGCACAGAGAATTCTTGCTCAGGGTAGAAGAATTATCATCAATTGGGTCCCAAGCCACATCGGCATCAGAGGGAACGAGCTTGCTGACAGACTAGCCGCCGCTGGCAGGGGTATGCCCCCAAATCCCATGACGATAAAACCGAGCCGAAAATTACTTATGGAGAAGTGTGCCTTGGTCGGTCGTACCTTCCTACGGCAGCTCCACAGAGAGGAAACGAGAACCTCCCCCTCGGCCAGCTGGTACTCAGACGCCACAGGCTCTGAACCACTGGAACTCTCTGAAGTAAGCAACAGAGGTACCGAAGTCATTCTTCACAGAATGCGCCTAGGTTACCACTGTGCATGGCAGATTATCCCAACAATCGAACGCGATGAATGGTGCTGCAAGCACTGCGGCGAGCCGAACGCCACACTAGTCCACTACCTAGAAAATTGTAACCATACACAATTCCTGAGACATGGACCGCCCACAACAGCCGCCGTGCTGGTAAAGAGGCTATGCGAAATGCTTACACCATGGCGGCAGGAGCGCTTGCTGGCAATCCCGCCGCCACGGTAAGCACCGAGTGTCAGACAACTCAATGAGACAGCCGTAAAAAAGCTGACACAGGCCGGGCCATATCTAGAAGGCCCGGGCGAAGCTAGAACTTCGCAAACCAAACCCCCCCCCCCCAACAACTCCCATCCGATCCCCCTTCCCCTCCCCCCGCCCTAGACCAATCCTCCTACCAATCTTTCCCTTTCGCATCTCCTCCCCCCATCAGAATGCCCTCTACCTTCACCCAGGAATCCCCCTCTACACTCTCCCTGCCTGCTGTACCCGTGACCAGTGACGCTCCCAGCTCCCTTCCCCTCCCGCCCACCTCCCCTCTCTCCCCGCCCGCAGCGAGCGAGCAGGCGTGCGCCCGTGCTGACTCGCCAGCCTCCCCAAGGACCAGAACACCTAAGCAGTCCTTGAACAGCCCACCAGCCAACAAGTAAAGCGAAGCAGGCACACAAGTAACGCCCAGACGAAGCTTTAGAAAAAAAAAAAAAAAAAAAAAAAAAAAAAAATCAATCAATACATCCAAATCACCAGTGGAGTGATGCAACTCATCACCAGATGTCAAGAGTCCCCCCTCCCACTGCACCCTCAGCTCCACCCCCAGCTCCAGTAGTGCCGACGGTTGTGATTAACAACCCCGTAGAGAAAACAGGTGATGCTGAATATGATGGTTTCATCACAGTCGTTTCAAAGAAACAAAGGAGGAAATCAAGAGAGGAATGACAAACACCAAAGCCCTTAATAGGATCAGCCCGAGACAGTATACCTATACATCACGAGCTGTCACCCAGACACTAATGAAGAAGATATCGAAGAACACTTCTCGGAAAATTTCGAAAACATATCAAGTGTAAAAGCTCACAAGACAATTATGAGCCACAATTACTACTGTAGTTTCACGGTTACTGTGCGAGGCCGAGAAATAAAGCCTGAACAGTTTTTAGACTCTGATGCCTTCCCAAGGAATGTCAAAGTCTTCTTAAACAGAAACAAGTACAACCGAGATCAGAGGGTTTAACAAGACACCGCCGTCAGCAAGACCGACGGTCAGATCACATGTGCTAAAACTAGAACACATTAATGCACAATCTCTCCTTGGACATCTTGATGACATAGAAATGCTCATAATGGAGAGAAATCTCGATATATTATGTGTAAGTGAAACAGGGCTTCACCAAGATATGTCAAGCGCTTTCATCAAAATACCAAATTTCAATGTTTATAGATGCGATGCAGGACGTGGTGGAGGAGTCTGCATATATGTACGAGATATTCTCAAAATAACGAAGATATCCGCTACAACTACAAGGAGTGCAGATGTAGAGGATATTTGGGTTAACGTACAATGCAATATGCTTCCGTTACTCATTGTAAGCTCAGCCTATAGGCATCCTCATGGTTCCTCTGAGTCTTTTGATTATATAGAAAAAGGTTTTAGAGAAATGATACTTAAAAAGAAACCTCTTTTCATCCTGGGTGATTTAAATGATGATTTGAATAAACCTAACGCAAAATTATTTAAGATAATCAGGCAAAACAAATTAGAACAAAAAGTCAACAAACCTACAAGGGTCACAGAAAACACTTCATCATTAAATGATGTAATAATAACAAACAGAGTTGACCTCATTCTCCATTCAAACGTTATTCCATGCCAAGTTGCCGATCACGAACTCCTAACGGTGACGCTTAATTTAAAGAAATCAGAACGACCACCAGTCAAAAAAAAAAAAGTTTCCGAGAATTAGCCAAGTACGACCCTCAGTATTATGCCAACAAATAATTGCCAAGGAAGCAACTCTTTTAGAAATTTAGCAAACAGATAATGTAGACAAAGAGGTAAATGTCATTACGGAAGTGATTAATGACAGCATAAACGCCATCGCTCCATTTGTCACTAAAACTGGTAGACGTCCTCCTGCTCCATGGATAAACGACGACATCAAGAGAGCAATAGCAGATAGAAATAGCGTTCATAAAGCTTAAAAAATGACAGACACAACATGGGACTCCAGAAAAAAAAGGGAAATGTCAAATCACTTATACAAGGAGCCAAAGCTAATTATTTTAGAAATAAATTAACAAATTGTAAAAAAGACTCTGCTAAAACATGGAAAATAGATAAAACACTCATACTAAACCAAAAAAAAAAAAAAAAAAAAAAAAAAAATCAGAGAGATTATCTATACACCAGTATTAGTGCAAATGAATTTAACGATTTCTTCGCAAAAATTGGACATCTCACATGCAAGCAAACAAACGCTTCCAGATCTCAGAAAAATGCAGGTAGGATAAGGCCACTAGCAAATACGTTTTAGACCACAACCTGTAAAAATAGAAACAGTAATCCTAACAATAACACACCTGTGTCAAACTAATGCTGTGGGAGCAGATGGCATTGCTTTTCGCTTAATTAGAGACAGTCTATCTGCAATAGCTGACTATCTAACGGTAATCATTAACACACCTCTAGTCACTGGTAATTTCCCATCGCTTTGGAAACATGGCATAATAACACCAGTTTTCAAATCCAGAAACACAGATTACCATATTGCCTATACTGTCTAAAGTTCTCGAAAACATCGTAGCAGACCAATTGGCATTATTTCTGGAGACAAATGACCTACTATCCAAAGCACAACATGGTTTCAGAAGTATGTTGTCTACTGAAACAGCAATATTGCAGATCACCAAATTTATGAAAACATAGACAACAACCAAATAAACTTGCTAACACTATGCGATTTATCCAAGGCTTTTGACAGTGTCAACCACGAAATCATCCTTAGTAAATTAATAAATCCCAACATCGATACATACTGGTTCAGAAGTTATCTAAGTAACAGAAGCCAATCAGTCAAAATTCACGAGGAAATATCTGAACAGATAGTATCTTTCGGTGTTCCACAAGGATCTATATTAGGCCCAATTCTGTTTACAATATTCGTAAATGATTTAACACCCATAGCCCAAAATTGCTTTCTTGTTCAATACGCCGATGATTTACTCCACAGTGATTCAGTAAACAACTTAGATGAACTAATGAAATAAAGACCCAGGAGACATTGACACTAATAAAAGGATACTTTGATACAAATGGCCTCAAGATAAACCCAGATAAAATACAATGTATCTTCATAGGTAGTCGCCAAAATTCCAGTAAACACCACCATGAAACTTGAAGACAGCTACATAAGACCGAGCACTTTAGTAAAAAAAACTAGGCGTACACATTGACAGATTCATGACATTTGAGAACCACGTCGACAACATCCATATGAAAGTAATGGGCACACTAATATACCTAAGCCACATAAAAAAACAAGATCCCTGCTGAAACTAGGATATCCGTAATACAAACAATAGTTCTCAGTATAATTAATTATTGTTCCTGCATCTGGGGCACAACAAATAAAGGTCACATCCAGAAAATCCAAAAATTACAGAACTTTCCTGTGAGAGTAGCGCTTGGTAACGTAAATAAGTATGACCACATTACCCCACACATAAACAAACTAAATTGGCTAAAAGTTCAAAACAAATGTAACTATGACACTTGTGTACTAATTCACAAAATAATCCAAGGATTTTATCCAAAGTATCTATTAACCCTTCCAACCGTAGGTAACACAACCTCTGTCCAAACAGGCCAGGTAAGCTCTCTACACATCAAAAGATCATGCACAGATATAGGGGCACGGCAGACCCATGATTTCGAACAAATTACCAAATAATATCAGAAATATCAGAAACTCTAATACATTCAAAAAGAAATTAAAAGAACATCTCTTAAATCACCAATGCCATCAGGTTTCAATATATACAAATAGGCATGACTATGTACTGTCATTAATTTTACGGGTATCTTATATTTACATGTACTGTAAAATACCTTTCTCTGTAAGAAGAATAACCATTGTATTTAATGGAATAAAATATTTTGAATTTGAATTTGAATTTGAATTACTACTACTGTTAATAGTGTTACTAGCGGGACCAAAAAATCTACGGAATATATATATATATATATATATATATATATATATATATATATATGTGTGTGTGTGTGTGTGTGTGTGTGTGTGTGTGTGTGTGTGTGTGTGTGTGTATACATAAGAAAAATAATAGGATTTACTCTTCCTCTTCTCTTTTCCTCTTTCACTATCCTCCTTCTTCTATCTCTGGTTCTGCCACTCCTTCCCACCCCGTTATCTTATTGAAATTCCTATTCCCCTCCCACCTCCCCCGCTCCCTTACCCCATTCCCTCTCTCCACTACCCCCCTGGTTTATATAAGCCTCCTCTCCCTCCTCCTCAAATTTCAATTTCAATTTCAATTTCAATTTCCCTTTCTCCCCCTTTCGTCTTTAAGACCCCTTCCCTCCCTTTCTCCCACCATCTACTTTCTTCTTGATGTCCCCTGAAAGGGAAAGGAAGGGTCCTTTCCCCTAACCCCTTCCTACCTTCCTTCTTAACCTCGCCCCTCGGACGGTCGTGTAAATAACAGATTTACGTAAACTGACAGTCTAAATGCGTAACTTGCGAACGCGTTGACGAACGGATGAAACACAAGCAGAATTATAATGTAGTAATATAGTAATATATATATATACATATGCTGCTTATGATAATTATGATAATGATGATAGCAATGATGATGAAGATGATGATGATGCTGCTGATGATGATGATGATGATGAGGATGATGATGAGGATGAGGATGAGGATGAGGATGAT
>NC_061839.1:4726520-4731520 GCF_019202785.1 Penaeus chinensis
TGCATATGTCAGCTCGTTCTGCTAGAGAGAGAGCACTTCAAGTTACTTAGTCACACATGAAATAAGACTGGAAATAAAGATATCATACGTTTTTCTTTGTCAGAAACTGATGTACTTAATGTGGAATTAGCGTTAGAAAGGAAAGACACATGTTTGTATGTATTATAATATGTATGTATGTATTCTAATATTCTTTTACCTTATCTAATGTGATATTATGATATTTCGATTTCTGAAATGAATTGTACTAGACGTTTTTAACTTGATTCTTGCTACAATAAAGCCTTGTATTAATGTGGATATATATATGTGTGTGTGTGTGTGTGTGTGTGTGTGTGTGTGTGTGTGTGTGTGTGTGTGTGTGTGTGTGTGTGTGTGTGATTACCACATACGCACACATATATCATAATGTAGACAGATAATTCCACACCAGCTAAAAAAAAAAAAAAATTCAAATCTAAAATAATATATGTTGACGATATTTCCACATACGTCTCACTGCTCATTTCAGCCAAAATTAATTTCCTAAGTCAAGCATTTTATGAAAATGCCTAAGAATTTGTTTTTATCATCATTATTATTATTTGCTGAAAATAATGATTAATTAACGCTTCAGTTTTATTTTTTTCACTAAAAGAACCCTAATATCGACCAATTAATCATGAAATAAGATAACAATGAAACAAATACTTCAAAATGTATATTCTTATTACAAGGCACTCATTTCCATCCAGCGAACAAGAACACCGTACTGTGGAAGCAAGAGAACGTGAAACGTAAACATCGTCTGGAAGACAGCAGGTTCTCGGGGGGAAAAAAAAAAAAAAAGAGAATGGTTGTTTACCACATATAACCAGCCTGTTTACCTTATCAATAATGCTGCTAGGGTTTGGCAGGAGTCCAAGCAAGGGCTGTTGTGAATATCAACATTTCTCCTTTTATGTTCGAGAGCTTAGCAATATTCTCGTGTACTTCTTGTGGATACTTATGCTACTTTTCGTAACAAAAGTTTCACAGGCATTTAGCTGACATTATACCAGGGCTTTAATACAACGTAAGCAATACCTATTCATAAGCTAATGTAAAAGTAAACGAAAATACATTATAATATAGAGAGAGCCATTTCACCATTGATCTAATTATCATCAAAGATTTAATACTTAGATGATACATATATACATATGTGTGTGTGTATGTGTGTGTGTGTGTGTGTGTGTGTGTGTGTGTGTGTGTGTGTGTGTGTGTGTGTGTGTGTGTCTGTGTGTGTTTGCGCGCGTGCGTGCGAGCGTGTCTGTATATATGTATGTAAAAATACACACACATGTAAATGTATACATATGAATACATACATACATACAAACACATATGTATGTACACATGCATTCATATGGATATGTGTGTGTATATATATATATATCATATATTCAGATATATTTGTGTATATGTATATATATTGTATACAGATATATGTGTGTAAATACATAAATATGTGTACATGTATTCATAAATACATATACATACAAACAAACATATATATATATTGTATAGGTGTGTGTGTGTGTGTGTGTGTGTGTGTGTATGTGTGTGTGTGTGTGTGTGTGTGTGTGTGTGTGTGTGTGTGTGTGTGTGTTTGTGCTTGAGTAAGTGACTGAGAGAAAGAAAACGATTGATCGAAATAATGATAGTAAACCGATTGTGCATAATCAAATAAGAAGAAAATTTGGAGTCGACACATTAATCATAAAACAAAAACAACAAAAACAAAATTATCTATTATTATTATTATTGTTATTGTTACCATGTATTCCTTGTTACGACGAGTTATTATCCTCACAGTTACGCCCACGGGATAATCAGGCAGAAGGGCCTCTCATTTAAGTTGTTAAGTGTGTTGAAATAAAATACATTTATATTACATGGCCTAAATGACTGCATGGTTCCTCTTTGTATTGTCTCTATTATCATTATTCTCATTTTCATCACCATTATTTGTAATGCTTGTTTTTACTAATATTTCAATGTTATTTTCCTCGTATCATTATCGTTATTGCTATTATCATTATGGTCGTTTTCCCCCTATTATCATCATTATCATGATTTCCCCCTTTACATTATCACTATTCCTATCACTATCACCATCATTATCATTATATCTGTTAGTGAAACGAGCTCATTATATTTGGTTATATTGCGATCTCTACGTAAACAGCTAAAGTCATAAGCTTGGCATTTTAGTGCCAAGAGAGTAAAGCTGATAAAATCTTTGAAATTAATTATAAGAGCTTGCATGTATCCATATAAATATCAAATATTTTAAACCATGCATCAAGAGATGTATGGATTTTACTTATCAAATTTTATTTCAGTCTACTGCACGGGTATCACCTCTAACCATCAACCGCCCGTGATTTACTGTACTCGATTCCCTGCATTGTTAACATATCTACTCGGTTATGTTGGGCCTAGGTCTTTCAAGGTCATATCTGATCTCTCTTAGTTTATCATATCCTTCGAAGATAACTAATTCTGCGTTTCTGGTTATCCTGTGGGAGCGTGAAACGAGCACCACGTGTCTGAGTGGCAACTGCCTTGGGCGGCTGATTAGCTCGTTCATTCCCACGGAAACATGAGCACGCTTCCAACACACATTAATCTTCACTGCTGACATCACTGCAAACCAGACTTGAACCTCCCTCATCACTAAGCATAATGTATAGGTTGTTGATAGTTTGTGGTTCGATACGAGACTCGTAATATATCACAGTGAATTAGTTCTTGTGTTTCCGTTATATTGGAAGCTGGATATAGCTCGCAGTAAACATCAAGAGTGATGAAGGACGACTGTTCACTCTTGCAAAGCCCTTGCTATCCTCAGATTTTGAACCATTTGTAATTCTTGAACCCGCTCTCTGATATGTATGAGCGTTTGTAGAAATCTTTTCCGTAAGCTTCGAATCGCAAAGTTCTCTTTTCCAAATCCTGTTCGACTGGACTGGTTAAAAGGGGATCTAGGAACTGCAACAAGAAAATCTTGAAAAGGCAAACTAAGATTTTCTGAAAGTTTCCTTATTACTTTACCACTGGCCTGATTTTCCTCACTTAGGCTGTAAACAATCCCATAATTAGTAGATTCTGGATTTTTTTTTGTAGCCTCGAGTACCAATCCAGGTTCATGTATTCGTGGTAGAATAAAAGAAGTGGTTTTCCACCTTCACCATTAAGAGGATTAAAAATTACGTAAACAGATTTCCTGTAATTCGATTATTCTTGCATAACCTGTTACTTTACCTTGACTAGTGCAATGTGAAATCATCCACATTAAAAAAGGTACGTGACAGCTCTTACAACGACCTCTGCGATGCCATTGTTTTTTATGTCAGGCTAATAGGACATTCCCTTGCATGATCCCCTTCAGTGATCTCATGGTTTGTTCGCAATGTGCATTCCTCTACTGAGAACGGTCGCTGGGTGATGGTTTTGTTCTTCCAGAAGAGTAGAAAACCGAGCAGTAAACGTTGTTCTTTGATTTATATATATCATATTTGCAGCATCAATTATGTCTGTATTAGATATGTAATCTATCTCTAGAAACGTTGATGAACCAGATACTTGCCAACAAAGAAATATACTTCGTTTCTTCCTTTATTACTTTCCTATCCGTAAAATGCATACGTAGTTATAACATCTTGTTGACCTTCTTCATTCCTCTGTTTATAGAAATAAATGATTCTGCTGTAAAATGAATTTGTGATGTGAGGTAGACGCCCGTTTCCTAAGCATACTGGAACTGATTCAGAGATCCTTGTATTGCTATAGGTGATCTGAAGAGATTTCAGTTTGTTGCCTGTGCACTTCACTGGCTGCAGTGCCATTCTTCATCGCATTAAAAGAAAGTGGTCGCTGTCAACTGTCTACATAAAACCTGCCAAGAGAAATCAAGCTTCTCACTACCTGAACCAGCTGAAAGGCCGACATTATAAGATGCCCAATTTTCATTTTGGAAGTGTGTGGATGTTTTATAATTTAAAACCGGTGCTCGTACTCCTGTAAACAATCCCAACGCCTTTCCATGGGAACTACAGCGAGTGTCTCCATATAGGTATTGCCGGATACTGAAGTCGCTCAGGAAATAGAAGTGGCAGAGCCAAGTACCCAAATAGATTGTCCAATTCGTGCATGCTGAGATCACCTGGAGGTATGTGGACCTTGTCAATCTTTCTCTATTACCTTCTGTGGTGTCATCTACAGGTTTTTGAGGAACAAAAGTACATCCTGACTTACCATAACTGCTATCTGATTTTACCAACACTGCTACTTGACTTACATGATTGCTAACCCTCGCTGAAATTCCAGGAAATGAAGGCGACTTTCCCTAGTAGTGATGACCTCTTACAGACATGCGAAGATTCATCTATACTAGTCGTTCGTAATTCCTGACACATAGGTGCGATGTTGGCATATCCGGCCATAGACCTTCGCTATTTACGGACAGAGTAAAACAGTGCTAGTAAAATTGATATACATAAATACACGTTAGTAAATGCCAATCTTACGTCCTTTGTGTTTTCTTTACATACTCAAAACGAAAGTGGTTATTTTGGAAAAGAAAGAGGTTCGCTCACAATTTGAAGCCTTTGCAGCAAAGATTTCTATCTTTATCAAAGCCTTATTCATATTCATGACTTGGA
This sequence comes from Penaeus chinensis, assembly GCF_019202785.1. Classification (NCBI taxonomy): domain Eukaryota; kingdom Metazoa; phylum Arthropoda; class Malacostraca; order Decapoda; family Penaeidae; genus Penaeus; species Penaeus chinensis. The sequence goes on from NC_061839.1 coordinate 4,731,209, forward strand.
AAAGCCTTCAAATGTATTAGGAATTCCAGCGTTTTTGTTGATAAAATTCCATAACGGTGCGTGATTCATGCTGTCGTCTGATTGATTTTGATTTGTTATTCTAATTAATTTGATGCATGGTGAAGTGTCTCGTCTCTAAAAATGAACGAAGTGAAGGACGGACAGAGAAGGGGAAATAGATGAATCGAGGGAGAGAGAGAGAGAGAGAGAGAGAGAGAGAGAGAGAGAGAGAGAGAGAGAGAGAGAGAGAGAGAGAGAGAGAGAGAGAGAGAGAGAGAGAAAGAAAGAGAGAGACAAAGAAAGAGAGATAAT
>NC_061839.1:4736520-4739020 GCF_019202785.1 Penaeus chinensis
CAGAAAGGGAAGGAAAATGTTGCATGATTTACTTTAAGGATAATGGAGCTAGTATCTTGAGCGTTGAGGCATATGCCCCACACATGACAAAAGGCAATTATTTTGCTGAGATCTCTGTTCAAAGAAGCTATTAATGTCATTTTTATGTGTTACACATTTACAAGTAATTATCTCATTTAATAAGGATCCCAAAATATTATCCTGAGGAATATAAAGCACAACAGGGTTAACGTCTGAAACAAAACACCGTCGATGCAAACAAGGTTAAAGAAATCTTTGAAAACATTAGAAATATTGCTACTGATGGCAAGGAGATAGAGCTGTTAGAGAAGGACCTCATGGTGAACTTCATCAAATGCAACAGTGAAGTCCATTGCAATAGTAAATGACGCTTGCCATCATCTAAACCAACCCTAAAATCTAGTAGATAACTGTGGTATCGCAAATATAAGGCTTATTTCTTAAATTAATAAGCTAATATCAGTCTCAATATAGGGTAATTAGAGGAAAAATGAAAGAAATTGCTTATAAAGTATATCTTGTTTGTTGCAGAGCTATGATATCTAGTATGTAAATGTAAAGGACTAAGCCCCCCTTTCCCTTACACTTATTGCATTGTCACGAGATAATGATGACCTAGCCAAGGAGATATAGTTACTTGCATGCGTGATCATGATTTTCTGTGTTGTCTCGCTGAAGACGGAGGTAAAAGGCCTAAACGTGGCTGCTATGTAGTTAGTTCCGTTCTGTTCCCCTAAGCGCAAATGCTAATCCGTAATATTGGTGTTAAGACTGATCCTTTTGCTGGAATAATTGCTTCTCTGAGCTGCTTTGTCAGTGGTGCTGATGGGGTTACATTTTGTTTTTTTTCTTCATTATCTATAAGTGTATTGTTTCATTTAGGTGCAGAATGATTTGTGGCGAATTTTCCGAATACTTAATCTTTTCGAGAATGTGTTTCATGAATGCGTCAAGTGTACTCTTGGAACAGTTTTAGTTAGGCGATGGTACATTTATCTCTCAGTTACACTCAAGTATATAATATCCATGATATTATTTATCCAAATGTGTATGCACACACTCCTGCCTGTAAGAGTGAGTAAGTGCAAAGGATAGAAAAGTTTTTTTTTATTTAACTTATTCCGAGTGATTTTTCATATAACTCAGCTTCAGGTAAGGCTGATTTTGAAAAGGCAACACTGGATCATTTGGGCCTCATTTCCCGAATGTTGTCATTGCAGACTGTCATTTTCATTGCGGTCTGTGTACATGAATACGAATCCAAAGTTTGGACTTGTTATGGACTACAGAGAAAATATTACATCTGATAAAATAAATTATATTGGACTTTACACGTCATACATTGCAAATTATAAATAACGTTATACATGTACATGGTGATACGGCGATGTTATAATACCACATACATGCCTGTCCTTTAATGTGTAAAGCTTCGAACACCACATAACTTCTTTTGCTTCCTGAGGCCTTAGGGTCGAGAGGGATGGTCATCGACAATAACCGAGACCGATAAAACCTTGAGGCCGTCGCGACATAGCTTCAGGCTCCGCACAACCCTCGTACAGGGTCAAGGTGTGGTCGAGGAAGCTTTGAGGATCCTTGCGGTAGAGTTTTGGCCAAATGGGTGTGATATATCACTGGCGTCCTGACCAAACAGGTGCGGTGGGGAGTTGTCAGACCTACACTGGCTGCTCGCGAATACCTCCCTGCCCTTGACAGTGATATTGAAGGAGTTCTAAGTCATATAAGGATTTTCTGTAAGAGATGTGTATGTATTCGTGTCATTGAACACTAATGATTTATAAACACTCGGCATTATTTTCGCTCAGTTACATTGCATTACAGAAACTCCTGTAATATTAACTTAATTTTTCAAAAAAATTATGTTTTTAGCAAGACAGAGGCAGAGGCACACAAAAATAGATAACACACACACACACACACACACACACACACACACACACACACACACACACACACACACACAGAGAGAGAGAGAGAGAGAGAGAGAGAGAGAGAGAGAGAGAGAGAGAGAGAGAGAGAGGAGGAAGAGAGTGAGACAAAGATATAGTGAAAGAGAGAGAGACAGAAAGAGAAAGAGAGAGAGAGAGGGAGAGAGAGAGAGAAAGAGGAAGAGAGGAAGAGATAGTGAGAGAAAGAGAGAGAAAAGAGTGACGTAATCTCGAGCTCGGGCATAACGAGTAACGGGAAACCCTTTCATCAAACGCTCATTAAAATTCATGGCTACACAAAGCCTTTTAAAAATCTATCAGGGAATGAAGTATATTTTTGTTCGTTAGACCTAGCGGACGAGATCTGCATAATTGTGCGTGATGCGATAGAAATTTTCAGCGCATGCAGAATAAGCTCGTTGGCCGTTCTTTGTCTTGCGTATGAAATGCAGGTCGAGGAGAGTGCGTGATGAGGCCTCTTATTAAACCTTTTGAATCGACGGTTTGAAAATGATACGAGGAATGGA
>NC_061839.1:4759020-4774020 GCF_019202785.1 Penaeus chinensis
TGAGAAAGCTGTTACGGGCTTCGGTGGCCTAAGGGGGATTTTATTGTATTTTGTTTAAGCGTGTGAGTGGGTGAAGGTGTGTGTGTGTGGGAAGGGGGGGAGGGTGTATGGCTTGTGTGCGTTGGAGAGAGAGGGAGACAGAGAGAGAGGCGAAAAGACAGAGAGGAGGGGTGAGGGAAAGAGAGAGGGAGGCAGGGAGAGAGAGAGAGAGAGAGAGAGAGAGAGAGAGAGAGAGAGAGAGAGAGAGAGAGGGGCGAAGAGAGAGAGAGAGAGAGAGAGAGAGAGAGAGAGAGAGAGAGAGAGAGAGAGAAGAGAGAGAGAGAGAGAGAGAGAGAGAGAGAGAGAGAGAGAGAGAGAGAGAGAGAGAGAGAGAGAGAGAGAGAGGGAGGGAGGGAGGGAGGGAGAGAGAAAAAGAATTAGGGAGAGAGAGGGAGGGGGGGAGGGAGGAAAGGGGGGAGGGAGAAAAAGAATGAGAGAGAAGGGGGGGGAGGGAAGGGGATGAAAGAGAGAAATAGAGAGAGAGAGAGTGAGAGAGAGGGGAGGGGGGGCAGGGAAGGGGATGAAAGAGAGAAATATATATATGAACCGCGTTCATATTGACAAATGTATAAAAGGTATGAATGAGAATGAATATCTTCACAATACAAGAGATGTATTTGACCGGTTTCGACTTTGTCCTCGTCAGAAATACATGTATTTCTGAAGACAAAGTCGAAATTGTATTGTGAAGTTATTCATTCTCATTCATACCTTTTAAATATATATATATATATATATATATATATATATATAGATAGATAGATAGATAGATAGATAGATAGATAGATAGAGAGAGAGAGAGAGAGAGAGAGAGAGAGAGAGAGAGAAATAGAGTGAATAAATAGGTACATGTATTCATATTTATACACATATATATAGATACATACATGCATACGAACATAGACAAACAGACAGACAGACAGACAGACAGAAAATCAAACAGGTAGAGAGAGAATCTGTACCTATGTCTACACATATATATAAACCTGTGTGCGCAAGTGTACACGTATGGAAGTATGTAGACTCACACGGATCTATGTATGTGAATATGGAGAATGGCCATCCAGACATGGCTGCCTTTCTTGAATATTCATTTTAGTCACACTTAAGATACAGTGTAATAGGAAATCTCACTCGGGAACAATTACATTTGCATACGTGGCAGTCACACTTCAGGAAATGACAAATATAACTTTTTTTTATGCTTTATTACACGGAAAAGATGATGATAAAAAAGTGAAAGAAAAAAATGAAATAGTGGATGTGATTTGATTTTTTTTCTCGATTTGCTTCTTGTGGGGCAAAAGGGCGATGAAAAAGAGGCACAGGGGAATGGGAAGTGAGGGAGAAAGTGATAAAGAATGAAAGGGAGAGAGAGAAAGAGAGAGAGAGAGATAGAGAGAGAGAGAGAGAGAGAGAGAGAGAGAGAGAGAGAGAGAGAGAGAGAGAGAGAGAGAGAGAGAGAGAGATAGAGAGAAGGTGATAAAGAATGAAAGGGAGAGAGAGAAAGAGAGAGAGGAGAGAGAGAGAGAGAGAGAGTGAGAGAGAGAGAGAGATCTGAGAGACAAAGTCGAAACGGAAGAATCCGATGTGAGTTATAGATTATACTGAGAATGATGAATGATATAATGATATGAAATATTAGAGATAGAAGAAGATGAGAAGAAGATAGAGGAAGAGTGAGAGAGAGAGGAAGAGAGAGAGAGAGAGAGAGAAAGAGTGATAAATAGGACATGTACATAGATGACACAGAAAAGATAATACAGAGCATGACGACAGAGACAACAGACAGAGAGACAACAGACAGAAAATCACAGGGTAGAGAGAGAATCTGTACTATGTTAAAGTATATAAAGTTGCAGAGGTACACGTAGGAAGTAGTAGACTCAATTTATTGAATATGGAGAGGATAGAAGGCATGCAATGGATATTCTTTTAGCAAAGAACAGTGGAAATAGGAAACATGGAACAATTACATGATAGTGGACAGCACATTCAGAGAAGATGACGAGAATAACAGCAAGAGAGAATAGAGAGATAAAGAAGGAAAGAAAAGAGAAATAGGATGTGATTGACTGAGAGTGGGCAAAAAGAGAGACGAGAAAAAGAGGCAAGGAGAATGGGAAGCAAGCAAGGAGAGAAGAGACAAAAGAATGAAGGGAGAGAGAGACAAAGAGGAGAGAGAGATAGAGAAAGCAGAGAGAGAGAGAGAGACAAGAGCAGAGGAGAGAGAGACAAAGAGAGAGAGAGAGAGAGACAAGCAGGAGAGAGAGAAAGAGAGAAAAAGAGATAGAGAGAGAGAGGAGACAAGGAATGAAGAGGAGAGAGAGAGAAAAGAAGAGAGAGAGAGAGAGAGAAGAGAGAGCAAGAGAGAGAGTAGAGAGAGAAGGCAAGAGGAGAGAGAGAGACAAGAAGAGAGAGAGAGAGAGAGACGCAAGAGAGAGAGAGAGAGTGAAAAGAATGAGGGAGAGAGAGAAAAGAAGAGAGAGAGAGAGATGAGAGAGACAAAGCAAGAGAGAGAGAGAGAGACAAAGCAAGAGAGAGAGAGAGAGAGAGAAAGCAAGAGAGAGAGAGAGAGAGCCAAAGCAAGAGAGAGAGAGAGGGACAAGGCAAGAGAGAGAGAGAGAGACAAAGCAAGAGAGTGAGAGAGAGACAAAGCAAGAGAGAGAGAGACAAAGCAAGAGAGAGAGAGAGAGAGACAAAGCAAGAGAGAGATAAAGAGACAAAGCAAGAGAGAGAGAGAGAGAGAGAGAGAGAGAGAGAGAGAGAGGAGAGAGAGAGAGAGAGAGAAGGTGATAAAGAATGAAAGGGAGAGAGAGAAAGAGAGAGAGAGAGAGAGAGAGAGAGAGAGAGAGAGAGAGAGAGAGAGAGAGAGAGAGAGAGAGAGAGAGAGAGAGAGAGAAGGTGATAAAGAATGAAAGGGAGAGAGAGAAAGAGAGAGAGAGACAGATACAGAGACAGAGAGCAAGAGAGAAAGGGAGAAAGAGAGAAAGAGAGAAAGAGAGAAAGAGAGACAAAGCAAGAGAGAAGATAGAGAGACAAAGCAAGAGAGAGATAGAGAGACAAAGCAAGGGAGAGAGAGAGAGACAAAGCAGGAGAGAGATAGAGAGACAAAGCAAGAGAGAGATAGAGAGACAAAGCAAGGGAGAGAGAGAGAGAGAGAGGAGAGAGAGACAGAGAGCAAGAGAGGAGAAGAGAGAGGAGAGAGAGTGAGAGAGAGAGAGAGAGAAGAGAGACAGAAGACAGAGAAGAGACAGAGACAGAGAGAAAGAGGAAAGGGAGGAACAGAAGATGTGAGAAGAGAGGATGAGAGAGCGAGAGAAAGAGGAGAAGAGAGACAAAGCAAGAGGAGAAGAGAGGAGAGAGCAAAGCAAGAGAAGAGATAGAGAGACAAAGCAAGAGAGAGAGAGAGAGAGAAAGAGAGAGAGAGAGAGAGAGACAGAGAAGAGACAAGAAGGACAGAGGACAGAGACGAGACAGAGAGAAAGAGAGAAAGGAGAGAAGAGAGAGAAAAAGAGAGAGAGAGAGAGACAAAGCAAGAGAGAGAGAGAGAGACAAAGCAAGAGAGGAGAGAGAGAGACAAAGCAAGAGAGAGAGAGAGAGACAAAGCAAGAGAGAGAGAGAGAGACAAAGCAAGAGAGAGAGAGAGAGACAAAGCAAGAGAGAGAGAGAGAGACAAAGCAAGAGAGAGAGAGAAGAGACAAAGCAAGAGAGAGAGAGAGAGACAAAGCAAGAGAGAGAGAGAGACAAAGCAGAGAGAGAGAGAGAGACAAAGCAAGAGAGAGAGAGAGAGACAAAGCAAGAGAGAGAGAGAGAGACAAAGCAGGAGAGAGAGAGAGAGACAAAGCAAGAGAGAGAGAGAGAGACAAAGCAAGGAGAGAGAGAGAGAGACAAAGCAGAGAGAGAGAGAGAGAGAGAAAGCAAGAGAGAGAGAGAGAGACAAAGCAGGAGAGAGAGAAAGAGAGAAAGCAAGAGAGAGAGAGAGAGACAAAGCAAGAGAGAGAAAGAGAGACAAAGCAAGAGGGAGAGATAGAGAGACAAAGCAAGAGAGAGAGAGAGAGAGACAAAGCAAGAGAGAGAGAGAGAGAGAAAGCAAGAGAGAGAGAGAGAGACAAAGCAAGAGAGAGAGAGAGACAAAGCAAGAGAGAGAGAGAGAGACAAAGCAAGAGAGAGAGAGAGAGAGCCAAAGCAAGAGAGAGAGAGAGGGACAAGGCAAGAGAGAGAGAGAGAGAGACAAAGCAAGAGAGAGAGAGAGACAAAGCAAGAGAGAGAGAGAGAGACAAAGCAAGAGAGAGAGAGAGAGAGAAAGCAAGAGAGAGAGAGAGAGACAAAGCAAGAGAGAGAGAGAGACAAAGCAAGAGAGAGAGAGAGAGACAAAGCAAGAGAGAGAGAGAGAGAGCCAAAGCAAGAGAGAGAGAGAGGGACAAGGCAAGAGAGAGAGAGAGAGACAAAGCAAGAGAGAGAGAGAGAGACAAAGCAAGAGAGAGAGAGAGAGACAAAGCAAGAGAGAGAGAGAGAGAGCCAAAGCAAGAGAGAGAGAGAGGGACAAGGCAAGATAGAGAGAGAGAGACAAAGCAAGAGAGAGAGAGAGACAAAGCAAGAGAGAGAGAGAGAGACAAAGCAAGAGAGAGAGAGAGAGAGAGACAAAGCAAGAGAGAGAGAGAGAGAGAGAGAGAGAGAGAGAGAGAGAGAGAGAGAGAGAGAGAGAGAGAGAGAGAGAGAGAGAGAGAGAGAGTGTGTGTGTGTGTGTGTGTGTGTGTGGTAGATAGATAGACAGATTCATGCATCGCTGTATGATTGTGTATGTGCCTGTTAGTATGTATATAGACATGCGCGTAAGTATTATTAATGTAATCATGTATAAAAATATGCACGTATATATGCATAAGAAAAACTTCCGTCCTTTCCTCGGACCATGTTTCGTATAAACAAGGGAAGTTGTTGACTCGGTAAATTTACCACTTGCATTTCTTCGTATGCTTTTATTCATGCAAATTTTATCATATCCATCCTATAAATAGAGACTCCTACGTATGGCCTTGGTTATGAAAATAAAGTTGTTGTTATTTGCAATACCTTGTTCTCGTGTTGGAAAAAGATATTTAACTGTTTTGGCCAAGAAGGTATCAGTATACATAACGAAAAGGTTATGATAATATACGAGTTTGGGGTTGGATACATTTGGAGCACAGAAAACGACGATGTAGAAGAAAGATAAAGTTTGTATGATAAAGGATACCATCTACTACACATTATCTAATATGAAACGAAGTGTAATGCAAATGCAAGTCATTTAAAAACGATATAAAAAGAACACAAACAAACCTCGGAAACTTAAATCGATGGGGGTGTGAATAAAACTAGAGAACTTCATAAAGCTTCATATATATATAGATAGATAGATAGATAGATAGATAGCTATAAATATTTATATATATAAATATATATAAACATATATATATATATATATAAATATATATATATATATATATATATATATATATATATATATATAATCGAAACCGGTCAAACACATCTCTTGTATTGTGTATATATACATTCACATTCAAACCTTTTCGCCTCATCCAACCACGATCATTATATGTAAAAATGTCCAAGAGCAATATATATAATGACAAGAGTACGGAGACTTTGGGCAGAGAATGAAGATAATTTATTCATACAAGCATTTTACGGATACTGCAGGTATAGTTGACAAGGACGTTTGAGATAATCAACAAACTAAATAGTTTACTTTAGGAAATCTCAGACCTCTTTCAAGAGAGTTTGTTTATATTTCTTTCGCTTTTGCATATAATGATCGTGGTTGGCTGAGGTGATTTTTAGGTGTAAATACGGATATGATAGTTATACATTATTTTTGGATTAAATGAAACTACTTTGTCATCCCTCAAGCAGTACAAAAATATTAATCATGCAAATATTATAAACAGTGTGCATATATACTCATTACGAGTATTTTTCCCGTAGAGTTTTGTTCTGTGTATGTCGTCAGTGAGTATTTATAACTTTATACCTACATACTTAACAGTTTCTTACTTTATATATATATATATATATATATATATATATATATATATATGTGTGTGTGTGTGTGTGTGTGTGTGTATATATATATATATATATATATATATATATATATATATATATATGTATGTATGTGTATATATATGTGTGTGTATGTATGTATATATATGTGTGTGTGTATATCTATCCCTCTATCTATCTATCCATCTATCTATTTATATATATATATATATATACACACACATATATATATATACATATATATATGGGAATGTATGTATATAAGTATATATAGAAACACACACACACACACACACATACACACACACACACACACACACACACACACACACACACATACACACACACACACACACACACACACATATATATATATATATATATATATATATATATATATATATATACATATATATACATATATATAAATAAATATACATATATATACATATATATATATATATATATATATATATATATATATGTGTGTGTGTGTGTGTGTGTATGTGTGTGTGTGTGTGTGTGTGTGTGTGTGTGTGTGTGTGTGTGAGTGTGTGTGTATGTGTGTGTGTATATACATATATATATATATATATATATATATATATATATATATATATTCATATAACCCAAATAACCGCATATGTATTTATCTATGCATATAAATAAGACGTGCAAATGCAGCGGGGAAAATTATGGCTTTTTACACCTCTGCTCTCATCCCTTGACGTAAACAAAGTTCCTAAGCTCAGGAATAAACAGTATATATTAACCCTCTGCCCTAGCATACCAACACTAACATAGGTGTCCTTAATTGGAAACTAAAAACGTAATAAATGGAAAATATAAAGCTTTCCTGAATTACACTTCTATGAAGGATTTCTAGGCTTCAGTTTTGATTATACCTTTCGAAAAAATTCAATCGTATCACTCTAGTATGAAAATAAGCACTACAAAATAATTTATTTTTAATGATTCTTGCAAGTATCGAAAGCTCCGAGCAGACTCCGATATCTGACCACAAAACTATACTGGTCTTTAATTTCGTTGTATGGTTTCTGGATTTATAATAACATAACTACATAGATAAAGAAATTAATAATCAGCTAGTGACATATGATGTTTGCGGAATCACACTGACAGTCTATACAACACAACATGCCCAAGCACACACACATACAAACACACACACACACACACACTGTGCTTATCATAGCGCAGAGGGCTTAGTGACAGACTAGCTGACATAGGCTAGAGCATGCCCCCGATCCCATGATCATTCACCCAAGACGAAAACTCTTGAAGCAAAGGTCTAACGCCATAGGATTTGCCACCTTCCCTCAGCTACACAGAGAGGAGACGAGAAGCTCCCCCTCAAAGAATCGGACTAGATTACCACTGCGCATGGCAAATTATGGAAATAAATGAGTATGCAGACAGGTATTGCAAGTATTGTGACAAGCCGAACGCCACCCTGTTACACTAGTTACTGAGTTGTGAGCACGCACATGGAACATAATCCACCCACCACAATTGCCGGACTGGTAAAAAAAAATGATTATGCCGCATACTTACATCGTGGCGGCAGGAACATCCGCTAGCAACCCGGCCACCACGGTAAGCATTTATTGGGTAAGCATTTAGTGACAGTGCCGTTAATGAACTAAAGGAGATGGCGGAGGACTCCTGAGGGTAAGGAAGGGAGGGGGGGGGGGGTAAGGGTAGCTAGATCGATCGAAAAATTAAGCAGGGCGGCGACATCCCATGCTAGGAAGGCTGGGGAGCGTACTTTAATTCCTCTGGTGGATTGTACAGCCAGGTCGGTTAATTATAGGAGATACTTTTTTATTTGAACTGCCAGAACGATTGGGTTGGGGTATAAAAGACACATAACAGAGAGAGCAAAACGTGAATATATAAAATATAAGATGGAACAAAACAAAGAACATGGGGAACAACAGAAAGGGAATATGTGACAACATAAAATGGAACGGTTTGATTGTTTATTTGTTTTGTGTTTTGTTTGTTTTCGCCTGCTAGGGATTATCATAGCGGGAATGGTCCTAATATGATAGCCTATTGCAGATAAAACCCTTGCCTGCTTCCCTTTTAGCTTTTAGGAGCTGATAACGATTTCAGTGGGTCACTCTTTTCGTTTTCTTTTGTTTTAAATAAACGGTATTATTGTTGCGAACAAAAACAAGTACATATAGGATGGATAAATGGATGACGAAGGATGATGCGGGTGTTGCTTGACTGTAGTTGTATGAAACGGTTGGTTAGATGAGTGGGTGTGACATGGAGGTGCGTTGTATGTGCAACTGATGGTGCGTGAAGGAGAGCATATGAAGGTGTAACAGCGTGTGAATTTGGGTTTTATATATTATATGAATAAACGGGTAAACGTCAAACACGTTTAAAATATGTAAATAACAGAATATTTGTGGCCGTGCGCGACGTATCTTTGTCAGGGCAGGAACCATCCACGGCCCAGCGCGCACGCGGGATCAGCATGGTGAGCACCAGGCAATGGCCTCTCCCTACCCAGACAAACAACGTTAGTGATACTTAATCGTAATGATAAGTCTGATATGCGAAACTGAGCCTCGCCCGGGATATACCTATGAAGGCCGACTATGCTGTCGCTCAACGTGTGTCAGCTGGTGCTGACTCGACTGAGTTTAGTCCTTTAAATTACCCACTGTGCCAATTGACATCATAAATAGCTGATACAGCCTTTTCAAATTTCACTCACTCATTCCGGCCGGTTATTTAGACGTCTGTTTAAAGGAACCTGCGAGGATATTCACCCAAAACTCGTTGACTGAACCGTGACTCTGTAAAGACAACGAGAAGTAAAGAAAGAAAGAAAGAAAAATCCGGTGACACCCGACAACGAAGAATACTGAGCGGGTTGGCCACTCTCTCGCGTAGTGTATTTCCCGCGCCCTCGCGTGACAGACCAACAGACTAAACTCACGTCGAGAGAGTGAGTGGGATTTGCCCGGGCCTTCCATTTATAACTGTATCAGCTATTTATGGGTGTCTCAACTGGTTTGCCAGTATAGAAACCATTCATCAAAGCCTCCGGGTTTGTACAATGTGTCTGTGTGTGATGCAACTGTCACCTGGAGGTCACTGACACTCTCTAATCGAGTCGGAATTAGTCGGCACAGACTTTCTTTTAAATCTATCTGTAAAGTTTGTAAATCTGTAAAGAGAATACAAAGTGAATCTGGCAACAAGTACCTCGCAGTCTGTGGAGGTTTGAATTCCTCGCAGAATTCCTCTTCGAATAACCTATAAATATGAATTCTCATCTCTTCTAGTCTGTCTCCGCAATACTATGCGCCTCTTTCCTCTCACCAGGGAGAAAGGCGGAGACAGGAAGGAAAAGAGAGAGAGGAAAACGTCGAAAATGGGGAGTGGTTAGTGACCAGACAATAGGAAGATGGTGCAAATAAACAAGATGAAACAGACCAGTGATTGGCATGACCGTCCACGCGACGTACAGGTGATGGAGATATGGTCTGGGTGGAAGGAAGATAAAAAGACCCCCCAACTCAACCTTATCGCCCTCGACAGATAACGTCGATAATCATACTGCTATCGAATCCGAAGTCACAGCGAGAGACGGTGGCCATTCCATTACCGCTCGGACGGGTCTCACGCAGAAGGTGCTCCTGAAACGACACGGTCAAAGTGATATTAATAGCGAAAAATAGGTAACTATGTGGGCATCAGTGCTATATTTGATCACCACGGTGCTCCTCGCGTATGGACTGAGGCATGTGCTGCTGCGCGAGGCGAGGAAGCTGCACGGCGTGTACAGCGAACCAGGTGATCTTTGTTGTTGTTCGTGTGTGTGTGTGTGTGTGTGTGTGTGTGTGTGTGTGTGTGTGTGTGTGTGTGTGTGTGTGTGTGTGTGTGTGTTCTTGCGTGCATATGTGTATGTGTTACTGAAAACATGTAATGCAGTAATACAAAACAACAACAACAACAACAAAAAACCTGCGATATGATAGAGAAATCATTAAAATCAGGAAGATTCTGCGTTGTCTGTGTAACCAAGTCATCGATCTTTTCATCCGTAGATCAGAGAAATGATTATCTCATGATTTCTTAAGGTTTCCTTTACCTGCTGAGCCGCGTTCTTTCTTTGTTTCTTTCTTTATAGTATAAAATAATACTTGCCGATATTTATTCCTATGATAATTATGCTTTCATTGATAACCATCGTCATCGTCATCATCATCATCATCATCATCATCATCATCATCATCATCATCATCATCATCATCATCATCATCATCATCATCAACATCATCATCATCATCATCGTTTTCATTATTTATATGATTATTATGTTGATAATTGTTTATTTCACTGGTAAATGTATTACAGCTGCCATAACAAACAAAACATGAATATATTATGGGAGGTCCGTATATTTCGGACATGCCAGTAAAATTTGAGACATTCTAGTCTCTCTCTCTCTCTTTCTCTTTTCTCTCTCTCTCTCTCTCTCTCTCTTTCTCTCTCTCTCTCTCTCTCCCTTTCTCTCTCTCTCTCTCTCTCTCTCTCTCTCTCTCTCTCTCTCCCTCCCTCTCCCTCTCCCTCTCTCTCTCTCTCTCTCTCTCTCTCTCTCTCTCTCTCTCTCTCTCTCTCTCTCTCTCTCTCTCTCTCTCCCTCTCTCTCTCTCTCTCCCTCTCTCTCTCCCTCTCTCCCTCTCTCTCTCTCTCTCTCTCTCTCTCTCTCTCTCTCTCTCTCTCTCTCTCTCTCTCTCTCTCTCTCTCTCTCTCTCTCTCTCCCTCTCTCTCTGTCAGTCCGTTTTTCTTCGTACAAAAATTCCTATATCCTTTTCAGCAATACCTAGATTAACAGTAATACTACGGCACAAGTACTCGTTTAACGGTAATAGGCAAACTGCCCTCCCTTAGGCAAGACAGAACCCGGAATTATGTGGGGGAATGGTCAGAGCTGGCGGGGGAGGGGGAGGGGTTGGAGGAGGAGGAAGTGGATGGTAAGGGAAGGGAGGGGAAGGGGGAAGATAGGGTGGGGAGGAGGAAGGGAGGGTAGGGAAAGGAGGGTAGGGGGAGGAAAGGACGTGGAGAAGGGGGAGGAGGAAGAAAAAGGGTGAGGAGAGGGAGAGGGAAGAGGAAGGGAAGGGAGGGGAGGAGGAGGAGGGAAGTAAGGGAAGGGAGGGTAAGGGTAGGGCGGGGGTGAGGAGAGAACGTGAAGAGCGGGAGGAGAAAATATGCAGAAAAAAATGGTACTAGTAGTAGAAGAAAAAAAGAGTGAAACGAAGGGAAAGGAAGAGAAAGGGAATGATAATGATGACGGTGATGATGTTGATGATGATGATGATGATGATGATGATGATGATGATGATGATGATGATGAGGAGGAGGAGGAGGAGGAGGAGGAGGAGGAGGAGGAGGAGCGAGTGATTATGGTAATGGTTGAGGAATTCAAGGAGAGGAAGAAACAGAGAAAGTTAAGGAGAAAGAAAGAAGGAATGAGGAAGCAGTGATCATGGTAAAGATACCACTGAAGGTGAAAGAGGAGGAGGAAAGGGATCGCGAGACAATGATAAACCGAAGACGACTAAAAAGGGTTAGGGGGTCGGCAAAATACCGAGAAAAAAATCAGAAAAAAAAAATCATGCATTCGGGTATAATGTCAGGAAGTTTCACGGTAAAATTCCTAAAAAGTAAGAACGCTATGACTAATGTTCTTCCCCCTTTGACGGTACGCTCTGTTTCGTGTACGCATATATCTGGTACACAGGAATTGCTTTTCGCCGAAATAAAATAAGATGAAACGATTGCAATAGTTTTTTCCGACATCTACATATTAAATGTCAACTTTTCCCGGGGTATAAAGTCATATCACTGGCATCTCGGTCCGCATACACCAACATATAGTTCATATAACACAACAGGAACAATACGCAACACAAGGCAAAACGTCCACACAGACGGACCGTGAACGCTGTCGCCCTCGTTTACGAGGTGATCGCTCTCGGTTTCGCTAACAAGCGCCAGGTCAACGTCATTCTACGAGATGTCAGCAAGTGTCTGGCTGACACAATTACAACTCCCGACACACTAAACACGCCTCCTCTGCAGGTTCCTGAACGACAGGAGTGCCACAGTGTGCCTAGGAACCCACTTGGGCACCCCTCTCCACCTGGGAAGCTTTAGATCGCCAACTCTTTTTAACCTATATACAGCCTGGTAGAATCCAACACCTTACAGTAAATATTATTCCTATGCAGACGATATCAGATAACACACCTCTCTGAATCTTAACATATAGACAGACTATCTGCAGAAACTCTACGCAGAACATGTAGCATAGAACCATACGAATTCACAGACAAGCATGAACACCCGAGCCCAATTCTGCGAACAAGAAGACGAACACTAGAACACCATGGAAAACACACAAGCAAACCTAGTGGCCCAGATCACTATCACACATAAAGCAACAAACACCCATACTCATATACGTACCCACTCGAGGGCAGTGAGGTTATGCTAGTACCAGATTTAAGTTTTATCTTCACGTAAAGAAATAAAAACAAACAGACAAAAATAATAGTAAATAGATAAATCAAATCAGAAATCGAGGTCAGAATAACAGAGGTTTGGTTAACTCACGTTGCACAGCATCACCTCCACCAGCAGCCACAGTGTGGCCTGGATTAGGCAAGCACGAAGGGAAAAAAAATATATAGAGAAAATGAAAAAATATATATAGATAGATAAATATAATCGTTCTCATATTTAGTTCATTGTTCAAAATGCCGTAGCTGCAAAATAAGCTCACCATTAACTTGCCTTTCTGTTACCTGCACTTTGGTCCAAGCATCACACACACATACACACACACACACACACACACACACACACACACACACACACACACACACACACACACACACACACACACACACACACACACACACACACACACACACACACATATACACACATACACACACACATACACACACACACACACACACACACACACACACACACACACACACACACACACACACACACACACACACACACACACACACACATTCACGCACACCACACAAACACACATTACATTGACTGTACTCATGTGCCAATTTGCAGTCCAGAAGGAAAGGATGCTGAAAGATACCGATGCAGGAAAGGGTGCGTTTCCATCACAGCGCAAGGCATATGTGATCCAGACCTAGAGTTCACAAATATCATTATCAGTTGGCCCGGAAGTGCACATGACATCAGGATGTTTGATAACTCCAGGATATGTCATTTACTAGAGCAAGGACATCATGCTGGTTATTCTCTAGGGGACAGTGGCTATCCTTGTCGAAAATACTTGCCGACTCCAGTAAATGAAAAATGCGTACAATACAGCACATGCAAAAATAAGAAGTACAACTGAGCGTGCATTCGGTGTGTTGAAAAGGCGCTTTGCATGTCTTTGCAGCGTTGCATAATTAAGCAATTGCTGAGAAGATTATTATCCTAGAGGGAAAAAAGACATAGATAAACCAGAACAAAATGAAGTACAGTATAAAATCAATGACAAAGTCGCCAGGGATATGATATCAGAAATCGTGTTTATTTTTACTGGTAGAAAGGGTCATTTTAATACATGCATTGCATTCCTTTTTACTAGGTACATATTTCTACTGATATGTACATGCAGGCAATAATTTTGATTTGTCAAATAACTATCAATAATGGCTGGAAGGATTATTTATTATTTATTGATGATGACAGGAATGGTATTATCAGAAATTGTTTAAAAGTAGAATTTCTTATATTCTGAGTTAGCTCTATTCCAATTATATGTTTCAAGTGTTGATTTATTATACAATGATGGGCTATGTATTAATTAATTGGCTTGTAATATATGATACAGGTATGGAATGAAAGTATTACTTACTATCATGATTTTAATTCACACGTGATTGTTCATGTCTTTCCAAAGTTAGTGCCCTGAAGCTGCAGAAATTGTTTGGCTTCATTTAAGAAGGAAATGACTCCATCTGCAACCCTTTTGAAGTCACTTGCAAAGTTTTATACAGATGTCCGAAGTGTTTCACATGTCTTAGAAAACTCCTCTCTATTTGCTTGCAGAAGTTGGACATCACGGAGCTTTTTCGTATTGATCGTGATCCTCTGCCACATTTCTAAGTTAACACTTAACTACAATTTATATTTACATTTTAGAAGACCCTATGAGAATAATTCAGTGCAATAATGAAATGGAATTACCATTACAGTGACTCTTAATTATATAGTGACTATAGTATTATATATAATATCTTACATGTTTACTACCACCCTCTACATTTGTTATGATCGCGTCCGCTGAGAAGGCGCCCTGCAAGTTGTACTTTTCTGCGAGAAAACTGCAGTAAACAAGAAGGAAACTCCCAATTAACGTTCGACAAGAAGTAAAAAAGTGGCAGGAAAATATTTCATATAATTTATAATGTGGAGTTATCTTCAACGACTGTAAAATCGCATACTGTTGTAGGTGTCTCATAAGGACAATTTAAAGACAGTCATATACGACATTTACGCGGAGCCATGGACAAAATTTCTGTCAAAGTTAAAAAAAAAAAAAAACATCAATCGGACTTTTTTTCGGTCTGGTAAAGCCAATTGTCTCGAAATTATACTTTTTTTAAACGTATTTTTAACTATTGAACTGATCCTAGAAAGAGGGGGAGGAACGTAAAAATGCCATTTAAAACATTTAATTATTTTAAAAATAATTGCGTAATCTAAGAGCATATTTTAGACGTTGCAAACCCGAATAATATTGCAACTAATATAAAAAAAAAACGAAAAAATCGTTTTTGATCGTTTGGTA
>NC_061839.1:4796520-4801520 GCF_019202785.1 Penaeus chinensis
AGAGAGAGAGAGAGAGAGAGAGAGAGAGAGAGAGAGAGAGAGAGAGAGAGAGAGAGAGAGAGAGAGAGGGAGAGAGAGGGAGAGAGATAGAGAGAGAGAGAGAGAGAGAGAGAGAGAGAGAGAGAGAGAGAGAGAGAGAGAGAGAGAGAGAGAGAGAGAGAGAGAGAGAGAGAGAGAGAGCGAGAGAGAGAAGGAGAGCAAGAACGAGAAAGTATATCCACCCACCAATATCACCAATGCAACCATTCCCTCAACAGATGCAATACCAGCACAACCAAAGCAATGAAGTAAACGCCACGAACCAGGCTATTGACCTCGGTGTGCACGGGTACGAGGTCACGACGCCACAGTTCCTGGCCTGGGGTATCGAGCGCTACGGAATTATGAATAGGGCGACATTTCTGCAAGTCATGTTCAGCTTAATTTACGTATGTTATTCCAGGTTTCTCCATTTCCCCTTAATTTATTGATTAGATTATTATTTTTCGTGTTTTATGATTTGATGTAGAATTTGATTCAGGGAATAGACAAAGGAATTCAATGGCTTAGCTTCATCCGCTGCCAATAAGTCTTACCTCGTAGCATTGGTATTTTGATTAGTTATTAGCTTGGCATCATATAGGTGTTTTACATTTTCTCCAATAGGTTTATAGATGTATATATGTTTCCCACTTATATATATATATATATATATATATATATATATATATATATATGAAAGATGGAATAATGCAATACCGCATTGATATAGGTGTATAACAATCCTCCCTGACCTGGCCTCGAACCTAGGTCACTCTGGGTATGAGACCGGAGGGCCAGTACTAAACCAACCATGCCACACGACCCACTAAAAGGGTCGTGTGGCATTGTTGGTTTAGTACTGGCCCTCCAGTCTCATACCCGGAGTGACCTAGGTTCGAGGCCAGGTCAGGGAGGATTGTTATACACACACACACATGTATATATATATATATATATATATATATATATATATATATATATATATATATATATATATATATATATATTATTATTATTATTATTATTATTATTATTATTATTATTTTTTTTTTTTTTTTTTTACTCTCTACCTGAAGTATCTTAAACCACTCCCAAAGAGATAAAAAGAGAAAGAGAAAGAAAATTTGATAAAAGAAGATGATCAGCAACAAAATATTGATAGATAGATTGGTTGATCGACAGATAGATAGACTGATACAGATAAATGAGTAGACAAATATACATATGAATAAATATAATCCAGAAAGACACGAATCTAAAAAAAAGTCATGCATTCACCTTTCTTCCACTCTCGAAACTTTATCACCAAACGATTCTCTCAAAGACCACCCATTTCGTGATCCGTTTCAGGACAAGTTCTCCAACGGCGGCCGAGTCAGAAAATGCCGCCGGATGTTCGGAGATTACAACTTAGATCAGGGAAGGAGGACCTTGTCTCCCGAGGCGCTTTATACTGAAATCACTCATCATCTCCCAGATTTAGTTGAGGTGAGGCGTAAGGCTTGATATATCGTGAAGTCGTCTTCCGTTCTCTTCTTTTATTGTTTTTCTATTGTTCTTTATTGTTCTGTGTTGTTATTTATTCGTTTAAATCATTCGCTTCCTCATCTGTTTTTGTTTGTTTGACTGCCCATCACGCTTTCCGGTGAGAGTTATTCTTTTGTCATGCAAGTTTTGTTTCCAGTTGATATACACGAGCATTTTTATACAGTATGTATGTCTATTCGTTGTCGGCTTATACTTTAAAATACCCGACTTTCTGATGACCGCAGGGCTGCCACAACCACGTCCTGACGAGCAAATTCAGTTCCAGCAGCCAGTGCATCGCCCTCCAGATGCTAGCGGAGGACAACAATGGTAAGGAGACCTAAGTGAGAGAAAGAAAGCTTGAGAAGGTTTCCCGAGTGCCTTTTCTCAAAGCGTTGGTCGAAACTCAGATTAGGGGCTAGTTTAAGACTTCGTTTTCATGTTGTAATTGAGTTGCTGTAAAGAAATTGATATATCGTAAATTATTATAAAGCAACATGATGCTATGATTGCTGCGGTTAAGCGGATGGTAGAGAGAGGGGGTGGAAGAGGGAGGAGGCAGGAGGAGGGCAGAGAGAGAGAGAGAGAGAGAGAGAGAGAGAGAGAGAGAGAGAGAGAGAGAGAGAGAGAGAGAGAGAGAGAGAGAGAGAGAGAGAGAGAGAGAGAAGAGTAAGAGAGAGAGAAGAGAGAGAGAGGAGGGGAGAGAGAGAGAGAGAGAGAGAGAGAGAGAGAGAGAGAGAGAGAGAGAGAGAGAGAGAGAGAGAGAGAGAGAGAGAGAGAGAGAGAGAGAGACAGAGAGACAGAGACAGAGACAGAGAGAGAGCGAGAGCGAGAGAGAGGGGGGGGGGACGAGAGAGGGGGAGGAACCCGTCAGAAGCCGAGTGGGAAAAAGAGAGATACAGAGAGAGAGAGAGAGAGAGAGAGAGAGAGAGAGAGAGAGAGAGAGAGAGAGAGAGAGAGAGAGAGAGAGAGAGAGAGGCAGACAGACGGACAAAAAGGATACAGATTGAGATAAAGACGAAAGACTAGAGAAAGATGTAGAGAGAAAAGGGAAATCCAACCATCACAACTCTTACTTCCCTTCGACAGAGCTGAGCGAGGATAACAGGTCCGACATCGCCGTTCTCCTCTCCTCGTGCACCGGCATCGAATCAGCGGACGTCCCGACGGCGCTGAAGGTAAAACCAAGTCGTTTCCGCGAGTGTTAAGGGGCCAAGCTTCAATAGAGGTTTATATCCGAAGCTAGAGAACATATTTCAGTCTAAACTTGTAAACATACACAAACATACACAAACAAAGAAAACACACTCACACAAACAAATAAAACACACACACACGCAAACAAAGAAAACACACATACACACAAACAAAGAAAACACACACACAAACAAAGAAAACACACACACACAAACAAAGAAAATACACACACACAAACAAAGAAAACACACACACAAACAAAGAAAACACACACACACACAAACAAAGAAAACACACACACAGACAAAGAAAACACACACACACACAAACAAAGAAAACACACACACACACAAACCAAAACCCAAACCGTTTAACACAAGTTAAACAGCCTCACCTCCTCTCACCAGGCCTTAGCTCGCGTGATCGCCGAGAACGAGGAGGTGGACGAATTCCTCGGAATGGCAGGGGACGAGGCTCAGGTGTGGCTGGAGAGCGACCCGGGCCTCGTCGGCACCGCCTTCAGGGCCTTCCTCGCCAAGCACGGACATCGCTGCGTCAAGGAGGTTTGGTCGGGCGGCACTGGGAGGAATTTGTGATGTGTGAAGTGTTGTATATACAGAGAGGTAGATAGATAGATAGATAGATAGAGGTAGGGGTCGTTAGATAGGGATAGATAGGGATAGATAGATATATATATAAATAGGGATAGACAGATATAAATAGGGATATATAGATACAGATAGGGACAGATAGATACAGATAGGGATAGATAAATACATATAGGGATAGATAGATACAGATAGGGATAGATAGATAGATATAGATAGGGATAGATAGATGGATGTAGATATGGACAGATAGATAGATATAGATAGGGATAGAGAGTGAGTGAGAGAGAGAGAGAGAGACAGATAGAGAGAGAAAGATAGACAGATAGATAGAAAGATAGACAGACATATATAGAGATAGATAAATAGATAGATATATAGGTATACATTGGGACAAATATATATGTTTGTATTTATATTTTATTCTATTGTTACTTATTGTTCACCAGTGGCTTTAACCATTTCTTTGATATTCATGAACTCGTGTGAAACTGAAAGCTCCTAGTCTGAAATGAGCGCCATGTATATATACTCATTAAAAGCAAAAAAAAAAAAAAAAAATCATAACTGCATGTTAATATTTATTTGAAAATTCCTTAACATTTTCCAGACAATGTTCATTTACTCATGTATAAATGAAAGTACTTCAACTAATATTTAATCATATTCAGATGAAAGTATTTTTATTTGAACTTCAAAGTTACTTGCTTCTCATACCAGTTTTCTCTCTCCAGCTCGACCTTCACTCTGTCTCCTGGGGAATGGACCCTCACACGCTCGTCCAGACTCTGCAGGTAAAGATTTATAGAACTATTTGAGATTTGAAAAAGAAAAGAGATTAGGGTGAAATGTTTAAAAAAAAAAAAAAAAAAAAAAAAAAAAAAAATATATATATATATATATATATATATATATATATATATATATATATATATATATGTAGACTTTGAATCGGCTTTATACTGGCTCATTGTGACGTCGACATTTTTATATAATTTGACGTATTATAAGCAAATCTGTTGTAGAGAATGCGTAGAGAATGTACGGAGTAAACACGCATGCATGTCTGTACTGCAGTTACGTAATCGAACAGGTGATGGTGCGAAATCCCAGTAGCTACACGAGTGTGAAGAAAGTGACTTCCATTGACCAAGCTCTTGACAGCATCCGAAGTCAGGTGAAGCCCAAGACCAGGTAAGAAAAGGCGACTGTGATGTTAGATGTTATATGCTCTTCCACGTTGATGTTGGTAGTAATGGTGAAATTTCTGATGGTTATACTCGTGTTTATGTTGAAGTATAAGTAAATATTGTTTACCAATGATAATGATTAAATCCATAATGAAAATGATAAAGGTAATGACAACGGCAGCGTAGATACAAGAAAACATCTCCCTCGCAAAGATATCAACGAGCAGACTCTACCACCGACTTCGTCTCCAACACAACTGGTAGAAATGAACAAATGGGTCAATGGAAAAGCAGGATATATACCGCTCCGCCTTCTCCTCTTCCACAGACGCTCGCTGAAGTTCGTGCTTCCCATGTGCCGCGAGGCCGTCGTGAACCGCGAGGCCACGAAATCTCTGATAGTGAAGATCCTCGACGGACTCCGGAAAGCGTACAGGTAATGCGGAGACGAGGGCGG
>NC_061839.1:4819020-4824020 GCF_019202785.1 Penaeus chinensis
AAGAAAACAAGATTAGAACGTGGAGAGTTCTCGTTTAAAGAAAAACGCTAAAAGAGTCAAAGGATCATCTAAAAGTTTAAAGAAAGAAAAAAATCCTAGTACTTATATTGCTCTGACTTTCACCTGATATTTTTAAACAAACCAGATTTGCCGAGAGAGAGAGAGAGAGAGAGAGAGAGAGAGAGAGAGAGAGAGAGAGAGAGAGAGAGAGAGAGAGAGAGAGAGTGAGAGTGGAAAGAAAGAGAGAGAGAGAGAGAGAGAGAGAGAGAGAGAGAGAGAGAGAGAGTGGAAAGAGAGAGAGAGAGAGAGAGAGAGAGAGAGAGAGAGAGAGAGAGAGAGAGAGAGTGAGAGTGGAAAGAGAGAGAGAGAGAGTGAGAGTGGAAAGAGAGAGAGAGAGAGAGAGAGAGAGAGAGAGAGAGAGAGAGAGAGAGAGAGAGAGAGGGAGAGAGAGAGAGTGAGAGGGGAAAGAGAGAGAGAGAGAGAGAGAGAGAGAGAGAGAGAGTGAGAGTGGAAAGAGAGAGAGAGAGAGAGAGAGAGAGGAAAGAGAGAGTAAAAGAGAGAGAGAGAGAGAGAGAGAGAGAGAGAGAGAGAGAGAGAGAGACAGACAGACAGACAGAGAGATAGAGACAGAGACAGAGAGATAGAGAAAGAGAAAGAGAGAGACAGAGAGTTTCTTAGTGACCCTAGAATGTAAACTAAGGCTCTTACAGAAATGCGTCAGAGTCCCTGTGTTGCAGCCATTTTTTATAAAAGAGCCTTGAGAGGATAAGAAAAATTAAGGAGAGTGAAACAGTGATCAAAGAGAACTGTTGTCAGCTGAAATAAGTATGAACAATTAAAGGAAGATAAATAAACGGTAGAGGCGAATAGGGAGAGGGAGAAAAGAAAGAGAAATCAGGGGAAAAGGAGAGGGGGGGAGGGGGTATATGAGAGTGTGACTATGATGATTAATTGAGAACCTGAAGCCTAAAGCATTTAAACACGAATCTATAATTCAGATCTTTCAAGATGGAAGTTAGAAAAACACCCGAAGAATTCTCCAGTGAAAAAGCAGCAAAGATGATGATAATATTAATTAAAAAATGATGATAAGGATGATCGATAATGATAACAATAGTAATAAGAATGATGATGAAAGTAATATTGATAATGATAATAAAATTAAGAAAAATGCTAATAATAATAAGAATGATAATGATAATGATAATGATAATAATAATGAAAATAGTGATAATGCTACTACATCTGCCCCCACTTCCTCTCCTTACTTCTTAAACTCCCTATCTCCCTTTCCCTTACTGTTTCTCTGAGCCCCGTCTCCCAAACCCCTCTCTTCCACCTTATCGACACCCTTTGTTTCCCCTTCCCCATCTCCCTTTTCTCTTTAAGCCCCCTTCCCTTCCCTTTCTCCCTCTCCCGAAGGACTGGCCTAATTAATCATGCAGAACGGCAGACTGTAAGACTGAAATCAAAGTAGGGTAGCAGGTCGCGGGTTTGACACATGGTGTAGATCACAACTTAATGTACTGTTCTGTGTTACCTGTTACGGTGAACAGTCATGATAATGAGACACAACACACTTGTATAAAGCCATTTATTTGACAAATATAAATATCTATACAGTCTACAAAATGCTTTGTATGCAAACAACGTCTGCAATTTTCTTGAACGCAATTAAACCTCATTTTTTTTTTTTTTTTTTGAGATCACATTCAGTATATATCGTTAAACAAGACACAATCTAACCACAATGTAAATACAATATATGTCATCACTTAGTGCAAAATGAATAAAAAAAAATATATTGACTTTTGTTTGCCTCTCATTTTCTATTTCCTCTCTACGAACACTCGAATAGCACAGCTGACCAAACGCCTAACAAACAAACAAATGAGAAATGACATCACAGAAACGTTAAATGTGTGGACAATAACCCAAGACATTGTGCGTGCACAGTAACAATACTTTCCCGAGCCGTTAAAAGATAACTAACGATAGAAAATGTATATGTATCATATATTCGTCTATATCTTTATGTGTGTGTGTGTGTGTGTGTGTGTGTGTGTGTGTGTGTGTGTGTGTGTGTGTGTGTGTGTGTGTGTGTGTGTGTGTGTTTGTATACACATAACAATGAAAAGACTGATCATAAACATCAGCACATCCATATCAAGAGAAATTGATATAGCTAAATAATATTCACATCAACGTACTGTACAATTCAGCACATGCGGAGTGTGTTTGTAATCTCCACCCTTAATAAAAGGAGAAGGAATATTGCATCGGCCTCAAAATGTAGACCAACACTGCAAATGAAATGCACGAATCTGACTCCTCTTCTCTACTACATCGACCGCACCTGAGTTAACGAAGACGAGACCCATTAAGGCAGCATACAGACCAGGAAGCCCTTCATCTGGGCTCACGTATATTTTCCAAAGTTTATGGTAGCCAGTCTGATAATATAGGATAAAAGAAATTACACAGAAAAAAAAAAAAAAAAGGCTAGTAAAGTTCGTGGTAGTCAGTCTAATAACTGATAAAAAAAATGAAAAAAAATATACATGTCGACAACGGGATCGAATACTATATCACCTCTGCTCAGTAATGTATTCTAGAAATAACTACTAAATCGAGGTGTATTTTAAGATTAAACACTAAGGCGATAACATGTTCCTATAAAATTCCGGTGTTCATGCCCGCCTGGAATAAGTTGGGAACCACAGGTATGAAAGAGCACATAGGCCTACATGAAGATAAAGACGACGATCATTTCGATAGAAAATATATATGTAAATATATTTAATATTTTGAGGCACGAAATATGAAAGCTCTTGGACATATAAAACTACAAATTACAAAAGACTGAAACGTCACAACTGTGCGGGAAGGCATCGGTCCGGTTGACTGATGACAAATTTGTCAAAGAAAAAAGTATATATATACACAATAATACATTCACGTGTTTGATGTTTATAACACTACAGAGGACTGAAAATCCTCATTGAATATCAGCCCTGGCATGTACAGGCTAACCAATGATAACAATACATCTTATATATACATATGTGTATATATATGTATACACACACACACACACACACACACACACACACACACACACACACACACACACACATATATATATATATATATATATATATATATATGTATATATGTATATATATACATATCTACATGCGTGTGTGCGTGTGCGTGTGTGTGTGTGTGTGTGTGTGTGTGTGTGTGTGAGTGTGTGTGTGTGTGTGTGTGTGTGTGTGTGTGTGTGTGTGTGTTGTGTGTGTGTGTGTGTGTGTGTGTGTGTATGTGTGTGTGTGTGTGTGTGTGTGTGTGTGTGTGTGTGTGTGTGTGTGTGCGCACATACACACACACACACACACACACATACACACACACACACACACACACACACATATATATATATATATATATATATATACATACATATATATCATATATATATATATATATATATATATATATATAAATGTATGTATGTATGTATGTATGTATGTATGTATGTATGTATGTATGTATGTATGCACACACACACACACACACACACACACACACACACACACACACACACACACATATATATATATATATATATATATATATATATATATATTCCATATACATTACTCTTCGGTTTGACATATAAGACTCCCTGGTGACACCTTGGCATACCCCTTGATAACTTCATCGTGTCTGACTCTGGTACTTAGTGACTGGTAAACATCCTTGCCATAACTCTAACGGTTACCATTAACCGCATTAGGCACCTTGGAGTACATCCTTTTGGCAAACGAAGCTATCTTGAACATGATTCTCTCAGGGTTCATATGTCAAGTAAGTTCATAGCCTGAAACGACAGAATTGCTTTTGTTTTATAAGATCGAGATTTTTTTGGCATGTTGATATGAGATATTCAAGTTGCCAAGGCGGTTTGCGATTAAGTCGTAAAGTAGTTATGTCAACATTGCATGAACAACAGATGAGTGCACAGGATATCGGTTTAAATTATCATTAAATAGCTGAATGATGGTGCTAATGATAAAGATGGTGATGCTTATGATAATGATTATGCTAATAATAATAATAATGATAATGTTAATAATATTAATAATAATAACAATTATAATAATAACAGTAATGAAGTAACAATAATATAACAACAATAAGGGTTATAATAATGATGGCAATAATAATCATAAAAATAGTGATAGAAGTGATGCACATGACAAGTTAAAAATAATAGTAGTAATAATAATAACAGTAATAATAATAACAATAACAAAGTTAATAATGATGATGACAATAACAATAACATTGATATTATCAATAAAGATAACAATAAAAACAAAGATAATAATATCAATAATAATGATGATGATGTTGAGGATGATGATGATAAAATAATAAGATGATGATGATGATGTTGATGATGATGATAATGATGATGATGATGATGATGATGATGATGATGATGATGATACTACTATTGCTACAACTACTTTTGTTGTTGTTGCAGATGATGCTATTAGTACTTCTACTAAAACTATTTATATTGTTGCTACAACTACTTATGCTGCTACTGCTGCTACTATTACTACTGCTACTACTACACCTAACACTATTACTAAAATATCAACTCTTACTCTTAACTACTGCTGCTACCATCACTACTACTACGACTGCCACTTCCCAAATTCAAAGTGTATCTGATGTCTGCATCTAATGCTCACTCACTACTGAGACAACTGAGAGGGAACTTGCAATTGCAAAGCCACTGCTTTATTTGTGAGCTATGCTAATACTACTACTACTACTATTACTACTACTATTAATAATAATAATGATAATAATGATAGTGGCAACGACGACAACAATGACAATACCGATGATAATGATAACAATAATAATAATAATAATATTGATGATAATGATGATAGTGATGATAATGATAATGATAATAATAA
>NC_061839.1:4836520-4839020 GCF_019202785.1 Penaeus chinensis
TTTCCAAGTGGCAAGCTGAAATTTTTTTTTTTTTTCAATATAAAATTTTATCTTTCCCAACAACTTTTTTTCTTTTCTTTTTCTCTTCTTCTTCTTCTTCTTTTTCTTCTTCTTCTTCTCTCACTTCCTTCCCCTCTTCCCTTTCTCTCCTTTTCTCCTCCTTCTCTCTCTCCCTCTCTCCTTTTTCTTCTCTCTCCTCTCCTTTGTCTCTCTCTCCTTTTTCCCCTCTCCTTCTCTCCTTCTCTCTCTCAACCCCCTCTCTTTCTCTCTCCCCCTCTCTTTTCCCCTCTCCCCCCCCTCTCTCCCTCTCTCTCCCCTTTTCCCCTCCCTCTTCCTCTCCTCTCCTCTCCTCCTCTTTCTCCTCTCTTTTTCCCCTCTCTCTCAAACCCTTTCCTCTCCTTTTTCCCTCTCTCCCCTTTTCCCCTCTTCTCTCTCTTCTCTACCTTTTTCTTTTTCCCTCCCAACCCTCTCTCTCTCTCCTTTTTCCTTCCTCTCCCCTTTTTCCCCTCTCTCTTCCTCCCTAATTTTTCTCTTCTCTCCCTCCACTTCCTCTCAAATCTCCTTTTCCTTTTTCCCCCTTTTACCTTTCCCCCTCCTCTCCTTTCCTCCCTCCCTCCTTTTTTCCTCCTCTCTCTCTCTTCCCCTCTCTTCCACCTTTTTTCCCCCTCTTCTTTCTCACTCCTCTCCCCTCTCCTCATTTTTTTCTCCCCTTCCTTCTACCTCTCCCTTTCCATTTTCTTCCCCTCCCCCTTTTCCCTCTCTCCTCTTTTCCCCCCTCTCTCTCTCCCTCCCCCTCTCCTCCCCCTTCTCTCCCCTCCTCCCCTCTCTTACCTTTTTCCTTTTCCTCCTCCCTCCCTTTTCCTTTCCCCTCCTCTCTCCCTCCCCAAAATTTCTCCTTTCTCTCAACCCTTTTTGCTTCCTCCCATCTCCTCTCCTCTCCCCCTCTCCCCCTCTCTCTCCTTTTTCCCCCCCCTCTCTCTCCTCTCCCTCCCCTCCCTCTCCTCCTCCTCTCTCTCCCTCTCCTCTCCTCCCTCTTTCTCTCCCTCTCTCCCTCTCTCTCTCTCCTCCCCCTCCCTCTCCCCCTTTTTCCTCTCATTCCTCTCCCTCTTTTCTCTCTCGTCCTCCTCTCTTCCTCCCTCTCTCTTCTCCCTCTTTTCCTCAAATCCCTCCTCTCTTCCCCTTCCCTCTCTCTCTCTCCGTTCTCCTTCCCCTCTCTTTTTACCCTCTCTCCATTTTTCTCCCCTCTTTTCCTTCTCTTCCCTTTCCTCTTCTCTCCAATTCTCTCCCCTCCTCCTTCCTTTTTCTCTTTGTTTTCCTCTCTCCTCTCCCTCTCCCTCTTCTCTCTCTCTCCCTCCTTTTTCTCTCCTCTCCTCCCTCCTCTCTCTCTCCCCCAACTTCCTCCTCTCCTCCTCCCCCCTCTCTTCTCTCTCTCTCCTCCCATTTCATCCTTTTTTTCTCTCTCCCTCCTTTTCTCCTCCTCTCCTCCCTCTCCCTCTCTCTCCCCTCTCTCTTCTTTTTCTCTCTCTCTCCTCTCTTTCCCCCTCCCCTCTTCCCTCTCCCCCCTTCCCCCTTTCCCTCTCTCTCTCTCTCTCTCCTCTCTCTCTCTCTCCCAACACTTCCTTTTCAATTTGGGTGTACACGTTACGGGTTTTTTTGGTGTTTAAAACCCAAATTTTTTAAAAAACTTTACTCCCCTTCACCGATTTCAGGGGCGAGGAAACCAGATAAAAAGCTAAATAGGTACTTTCCCCTTCAGAGATTTACCCCCCCCGCAAACTTCCTTTAAATGTTTTTTCCCACAAAGTAATTCATCGTGTTATGCCTCACCTTAATCAAGCTTTCACTAAATTCCGTCTCCTTTATTCACGAGAAATGTTTGGTCAAGTTTGCCACGAAAAGTCGGGAAGCCTCGGCGATCGATTCTAACGTTCGTCACCAGATTGTTCGGTCGTTGGATATACAAGACTTACTACAATGAACACAAACAACTATGAAGCTTCGGGCTCATGTAATCCCCCCCGGTGTGAAGGGGTTGCTGTTGTTGGTGAACTTTGTCTTTCCAAGTGGCAAGCATGAAGTTGCTGCTGTTTAAGGGATATTTTTTAAAGTTCCCTAAACCCTTTTTTTCTCTTTTTTCTTCTTCTTTCTTCTTCTTCTTTTTCTCTCTCTCTCCTTTTCTCCGTCTCTCTCCCCCTCTCCTCTTTCTCTCTCTCTCTCTTTTCCCTCTCCTCTCTCTCCCCCTCTCTCTCTCTCTCTCTCTCTCTCTCTCTCTCTCTCTCTCTCTCTCTCTCTCTCTCTCTCTCTCTCTCTCTCTCTCTCTCTCTCTCTCTCTCTCTCTCTCTCTCTCTCTCACTCTCTCTCTCTCTCTCTCTCTCTCTCTCTCTCTCTCTCGCTCTCTCTCTCTCTCTCTCTCTCTCTCCCTCTCTCTCCCTCCTCTCTCTCTTACTTCTAAATACTCTCTCTTCTTTTTGTTAAGAGGTGTTAGAGTTTGTTTTGGTGA
>NC_061839.1:4864020-4866520 GCF_019202785.1 Penaeus chinensis
GTTGATGGAAATAGCACGTGAGATCAAAGTTGTAGTGGCCGATATTATAACAGAATTAAAACTTCAGTTTCAATCATTTTCACGCTTTGCTGCTGATACAGCCCCTCTCCCACACATACACACACACACATATATATATATATATATATATATATATATATAT
The DNA here is from genome assembly GCF_019202785.1 of Penaeus chinensis. Taxonomy (NCBI): domain Eukaryota; kingdom Metazoa; phylum Arthropoda; class Malacostraca; order Decapoda; family Penaeidae; genus Penaeus; species Penaeus chinensis. The sequence continues at coordinate 4,864,184 of NC_061839.1, forward strand.
ATATATACATATATAAATATACACATATATACATATATACCAACATATACAGTAATATATACATATATATATAATACATAAATACACACACACACACACACACACACACTCACACACACACACACACACACACACACATACACACACACATACATACACACACACACACACACACACACACACACACACACATACTGTATACAATATGTACAGGAGTGGGGAGCCACTTCTTAGCCTCTACTGCTCCCACTTCGACCCAGAGTGGAACACCTGTCAGGGTCCCATCTATGGGATAAATAGATATAAGGGAAGTGGGGACTCTTTAGCCCTGGCTGGCAACCCTTCTAGTGTCTCTATAAAAGCAGTGGCCATGAAACCAACGGGAAATCTCAGGGAATGGCCCTTACACACACTCAAACACAGACACACACTCTAAGCTCTCTTACAAACACGCACACTTACCCTCCTACAGACACACACCTATCCCCCCCCCCCACACACACACACACTTAACTCCTCCCAACACACTTAACCATTCCCCCACACTCACTTAACTCTTTCACACACGCATTTACCCGCTCCACACACACACACTTACCCCCCCCCCCCCCCCCCACACACACACACGCGCGCGCACGCAGGCACACACACACACAAGATACACCCACGCACATCTTGTATAAATCAATGATACGAAAAAAAAGACATCATCATCTGAAACACTGCCAGAGGTCACGCAAGGTCATGCGGATTCGACCAGCTTTTTCTTTACTTTCTCATTAGAATCATTAATATTACTACTATTATTATTTTGCAATTGCTGTTGATGATGTCACCATTATATTATCATTCTTATCATTATAATTTTAATTATCACTATCATTATCATTATTTCTATTTCTATGATTATTGTCATTATCATCATTATTATTATAAAGTTCTTGATGATGTCTTTGTTACTACTACGATCATTACAACCAATTTATTACTATCATTATTCTATTATTCAATCATCAGTACCATAAATGATAATAAAAGTAATCACATTCTCATAACAGTTTAGGGTTCGATCACGACCTATTACTCGAACGACCATTATTCAGAATGTAGTGCAGTCAGTCACGTTATTTTTATTTTTTTTTTTTTCTTCGTTTTCACTTTTTTCAATCAAGGATCCGAGAAATAAATTATATTGCATTTTTTTCCTTGTTACACTTACTTTCATGATTGCTGTATCATAAGAATGTATTAGTTTGTCTTTCATCTTTATTTCTAATTGATTTTTTCATCAGGGATCCGAAAACAGATTGTACAGAAAAAAGACGGCTTTTTTTACGGAAATAAAGGTCATTCTGATTGCATTATTAACAAGTTCTCTCCTGAACTATTTAAACTATAGTGCGTCCAATTTGATTAAAAAAAAAAAAAAAAAAAAGGAATTTTTTTAAAGCTTATGTAAACAAAATATAAAATCCTCATTGTTTTTCACTGAAATGTGCTACCCTCTATAATAACTTATTTTCTTCTTCACAAATGATTTAGCTATTCGGAGTACAAAGTCCTGATCATTTTCTTTCCTGAGATTGGACGCACTAGACTTGAAAATGACGAAGATGAGTGACAATGGTGATAATAAAAAGGATAGTACGAGAAATGTTTGTTATTATCATTATTTATATTAATTTTACTATTATCATAGAAATGGTTACTATTATTATCATCATTAGTAGTAGTAGTAGTACTCGTAATAGCATTAGTATCAGTAGTAGTAGAGGTAGTAGTATTAGTAATCGCTATTATCATTATTTACCTTATCTTTATATCATTATCATTACTGATATCCTTTTCGTTACTATTGTAATCTTTATCTTTATAATTATTTAAATTATTTATATCATTATTGGCCATTAATCCCTATCATTATTGTCCTCATAATAACCTTCGTCATTATCATTATCATCATCACAGTCATTGTTATCGTTATTATTATCACAGTCTTTTTTTTTCTTGTTACTGTCGCTTCCGTTCATCATCGATTCCATTCTTCTCATTATCATCGTAATTATTTTAACGATCACCATCTTCGTCACCATCATCATCCGTATCATCAATCATAGATCACCAATAATAATGACAACGTTGCTGATGTTGATGTTGACAAAGTTAACGAAACAAGACACAGTCAATAAAGTTTATGAGAGGCAATAAATAAAGTTTATGAAAAAAATATTAATACATAAGAAATGATAAAGAATATAGATAATGAAAGATAATGAATTTTGATAGTGACAGATAATGAATAAATATAATGAATAAAGAAGATGAAAGATAATGTGG